>NC_085957.1:10838937-11142975 GCF_963556715.1 Cydia fagiglandana
AAATTAGGATGTGACCTACTTGGGCAGTTGGGATGGGTCACGAGGATCACTTTGATATACGTGAAGCCAGGTTTGGTCCAGCAACCTCTGCACAATCTGGGTGACAAGTTCCGTTCAAGTGGCATACTCTTTGGACTTGTTTCTTCGAAACCAGTTAGCCAGGAGGCAGGATATGTTAATCAACCTGCGGCCAAGAAGGTACGTTACGGTTTTACCTAAGTGTCACACTGTGGTGTATGTTATTTTGTTGGAAATGCGACAGTCATGTTGTACCGGTTATCTTGTATGGAAAAGTATGTATTTATCCTAGGCAAATACGTAGCATCGCTACAAGGCCCATTGTTGGGCATCAATGCTACAGCCAATGTTGGTAAATGCGATATTTGTCGTCATTGGGCCATCGGATGATATCGTCGATTAGCCAACGTTACCAAAATAAACAAAGGCCCATTGTTGGGCATCAGTGCCACAGCCAATGTTGGTAAATGCGATATTTGTCATCATTGGGCCATCGGATGATATCGTTGATTAGCCAACGTTACCAAAATACACAAAGGCCCATTGTTGGGCATCCGTGCCACAGCCAATGTTGGTAGATGCGGTATTCGTCACCATTGGGCCAACGAATGTTATCGTTGTTTAGCGAACGGTAGCAAAATACACAAAGGCCCATTGTTGGGCATCACTGCCACTGCCAATGTTGGTAAATGCGATATATGTCATCATTGGGCCAACGAATATTATCGTTGTTTAGCCAACGGTACCAAAATACACAAAGGCCCATTGTTGGGCATCTGTGCCACAGCGAATGTTGGTAAATGCGATGGTGGGCCAATACAAAATTAATGTTGGCTACGGAACGAACCTCATCCCAACGTTTTCCCTACCGTTGGCACCGTGGGCCCCAACGAAAATGCTACTAGGGCTATAACGTATCTAGAATGGATCTAGTACGTGCGGTCTCTTGTGAATATCTTGAAGTTCGAATACGGCAGTTCTTCGAATGACAAAAGAAACTCCCTAAATTAAAGGTCCCTCACGGATTTACAAAATCAATCGCCTTGTTAACTGATGTTGATTTTCCGGCTCGCGCGCCGCATACTGATCTAACGAGGGGACGGAATTGATTCGGAGAAAAATTACCACTCAATTAGTGCATCTTAAAATTGGTTTCGAAAGTCTAATCAACCATTTCCGGTAGAATCTTTAATAGAAAAAAAAAACTTCACAAAAAAGGTTTGAAATGCTATTAAAATTATTTACGAAGATAGTGAAAACTATTACAGATGTAGCGCATAATTATTTTCCATCGTATTTTCACGGAAACGTACGAATGTGTCTTGCTATTTTAGTCAGTCTCGGTACACCAAGTACCGAGGTTCACTGAAGTAGCATGACCAGTGATCGTACATTTTCCTGCATTTTTGTGGTGCACAGAGTGTTGTTAATGGAATTGATTTATATAATTTCAACTGAAATGGTAAATTAAGGTTAATATTAACGTAATTAACGCTAATTGATCATTAGCGTTGAAATTATATACCAATTCCGTTAACACTCCGCTGCACCAAAAATGCTGGAAAATGTACGATCACTGAGCGTGACAAAATACAAACGTTTCCAAAAAGTGCAATGGAAATCAATTACCTACCTATGCAAGTACTATGCACTATATCTGAATAGGTGAGTCGCTTGCTTTACAATTCCTGTGGGGGCATTTTCGAACCCTATTAGTCATTCTAGTTCGTTGGAGTTAACGTTAAAAATACCAAAAGCAAGTGCCTAGTAAGAAAATCGATACGACCAGGTCCAGACATAAAATATATCGTAAATTTGCACATTACACGGCGGGTGAAGGGTTAAACCCTGTCCATTTCGGGCGCAATTAGGGGACACTTACCGTTGATTAAGTTAACCCTTGGCCCGCCCAGGTAGGCTAATAACGGTTAATTTCCCAATCAAACCTGTTCGCTACTAGCAAAGACTAGTACTTGCCCGCGAGTTCGTCTGCGTAGATGATTTCCGTGATAAATACCTACGGATTTTGACAGGAATCCTGGGAAGGGCTTTTATTTGTTCCTGAGTTATGGATACTTTATGTTGTATATAAGTACCTATTATGAATTACATATTATATATTGAACCTATTATTATTCACTTCTAAAGGTGCGATATAATTATGGTAGGTATAGACTTTAATTTGAAATTTAAAATATTTCTTCGTCTGTCGTGGACTCGCTATTTGAAATATTAACGGATTTTGATCGTGATCCAATTCGCCTCGGTCTACCCTACGTACCTATACATATAGACTATAGTACCTACTTATACCGGGTGTGGCCTGTAATATGAGCAAAAAATTTAACTGTAGGCTGTACTCCTCATACTGATCAACATTTGTTCAGCGACTTTTAAAAATAACTTGTACTTTGACTTTTAATACACTTTAAAGGTTATTCAAAGACGCAATGTATTGCGAATTTTGTTATGTTTAAGGCTTGACAAGCAACGTCAATCACAATGATATGGCGTGGCGATGGCGTCCATTGAAGATAATATTTATTTTGTATGAGAAATATACTTCATAATTTTTAAAAGTTGTTGAACAAAAGTGTCACCGTTTGAGGAGTACAATCTATGTTTTAATTATTTGCTCATATTACAGGCCACACCCGGTATAAGAAGGTACGTAGTTATACCTCTTTAATCTATTTTGTTTCAATAGCTATGTATGCTATGTTTCTATAAAATTATACTTACTACGTATAAGTACCTATTCGGTGTATCAAGTAAATCCACCGAGTTACCTTCGGTCAAGTCAAGACCTACCTACACTTACTTATATTCATAATATCTAGATTTCACAGCCATCTTCTAAAGTCTAGACGTTAAATAATTTAAAAAACTAAATGTCCAGTGGGCGTGCATTCACCACGCCCCCACCCACGCCCACCGTTACCTCCCACTTTAGTGTTACACGACCATCCATACCGAGCGGACGTATGCGCGCTGCCTTCGTCCCGAAAAGATAAAAAAAGTTGATTTGTTTATGGTCGTTTCGCGCGTAAATAAATGTCAGATTGACAGTTGTAGTGATGCGGTGATATTGGAACGGGCTGGGGCGTTTTTTTCGGTTTAAATCAATATTTGTTTGTTGTTTGTTTGTCAACAAACGCACGTGAGAGGTCGTTGAACTCTGACTTTGAATGTACGTTATGTATATGTGCGTACGTAGTTGTATGTGTTAAAATGTACTTGTGTGTGAGTGAGTAATGCGGTGGTTGAAGTGAAAAAAAAGACATTAAAATTAAACTTTTGAAAAAAGAGTGTGTATAAAAATTAAACTAAACTACTATTATTAAAATATAGGGGTAACCAATTATTCATTACTAATAATTTAATAAGTTTTTGTGTAAGTGAAATAATTTAAAGCAATAGATTTAACAATATTGCATTTTTATGATCTAAGAACTTTGGTGCCGTCGCTAGTAAAAAAGTGTATTAAAACTACAAAAAAACTTTTATAACTTTTAAAACACATATATTTGGACATAGTGAATAAATAACGTGAAAAAACCATACCAATTTTTAAAGCAAATGTTCCTTTCCACAAAAGTTTTCGAAAAACCATCAAATTGGATGCATTAAGGTCCTCAGAGGCCCTATTAGGGGCCTCTAATCCTAAACCCTCAAAGCCAAAAACACTCCTAGTGCATCCATTCAACAACCAAACGGACAAACGCACAAAAAACTACTTACTCGAACTGCCAAAGGACTTGAAAAGAAAAACGCCTCTTCTAGAAATACCTAAAGACTTTACTAAGAGACCAAGACCGTTCATTGAAACCAAAAAAGTCGATTCAAGCTTAGCGACAAAACCGTTTGAAACCAAAACGGTAACCAAAAAAGTTGAATCAAGCATTTTAGCGACGAAACCGTTAATCGAAAACAAAACGGTAACCAAAAAAGTTGATTCAAGCACTTTACCGACGCCGGTCAAGCCAGTAGTGACGTGCGATACAGAAACCGAAACCGAAACCAATGACAATACTATGAAAACCACGTCCATACAAACTGAGTGCTGCAAATGCTGCTGTAAGCGCGAGGAAGTGGTTGACAAGTGCAACTGTCAAGCTGTCAAAGTGATTTTCGCGCCGGCCATGATGCCCTCGATATTTGGGGGCATGCCGGGATTCCCGTATATTGTCAAGCCGCCTGTCAAAACACATGAGAAGGTGAGTTTTTTTCAAAAACACATTCTGACAGTGTTGGTAATTCTTTACAATTTAGCGAGATTTGGTGTTCCTATAGGTCATAAAATATTATCAATTATAAAATAATATATGATCGCAATTTGAAATTACATTTTTATACGTAACCTAAAATTAAAACTACCTACAAAACTAAAACTAATACCTGCTTAAAAAAATTATTTGTGATTAAACAACTGTACCGCTATTCGGAACCTAATAATAATATTGAGAGTGGCAACACCGTTGTCGGTCGTATTGTCCTTTTCTAGCATATACGTCCCTCTCTCTCCCACACTCCCACCACAGCAGTTTGCTTTTTGGCGGTTGTCGCAAAAACAAATTTCCAACTCATTGGCTTGCTGTTTTTCTATCTGGAAGGTCGTGAAGCTAAACTGCTGGTGAGTTTTTGAATTTGTACCCCAGTTTAGCTGACTATATTGAAAAACAGTTTCTAACGGCTTTTGCCGTTCGAAATAAACATTTAAATTTAGTGTCCGTTAAACTATCTAGCAAATAAAAACGATCCGGAATAGTAATGTGTAAGTTTTCAAAGGCTGCCTGCGCGCACCGTGGCTATGCTAATGAAAATACTAAAACACATAATGTTAGAAAACACATCGAGCTGGTAAAGCGTGCACTTGTCACCATTAGAATTTAATTAATATATACCTACATTAAGTCTCTTCTGAGTCTTATTACTTTAAATCTTTGTGTGTCTATAATAACGGTTGAAATTAGGTATAACACTTAAATGGTGATGTGTGGAGGCATACCCTTCAGTTTTCAAGTGATTTGTGTTTTCGAATACGAAAGGATCGGATAGTTAATACGTGTTACGTAGAACCTACGTATTAAGGTAGAAGCTTATAGACGTGTAGGGTTTATCTGTCCAAGTATCTATCAGCAACTTGTCGGTTTATCCCGTTCCGGGTTAAATATAATATTGCAAAATTTTTTGGTAATAAACTTGCTGATAAATAACGTGTACCCGCTTAGGAATCGACGAAGCCCCGCTTCGCGGGGCTTCTATTTCCGCTCTGAGGGACACAAGGTAACGAACAAACCTACATCGCAAGCATTGCATTTATTTTTGTGGAAAGTGAGTACTTCGGCAGTACGTAAACTTAAGTCTGACTAGATAAAGAGAGAGATTAGCATGGCTCTGCGCAAGAATGACATGGAAATCCTTAAGTATTTCACTCCTTATCTACCAATTTATATCTCTCCAACTTGATCTTTGATTTAAAAAAAAAAAAAAAATGGTTAAAATGTAGGTAGATAGGTATCTCTTTAAATAAATAACAGGTACTAACAGCTTAAAAGAACTCTTGCATGTAGTTGCTATATGTGCTTGTATTATTTTGGATTTGAATAACTTGATTATTCATTCTATATGTAAATAACTATAGGTACATACAAGACGGTCAATCTTTAAGCCTACCTACCTACCTACATAAATAGTACCTACACTTGTAAACGTTTTAAATAAAATCGGAAGCCTGTGACTTGAAAGGGCATTAATGATATGGGAATGTTTAGATTGATTCATTGACGAAGACGCATGGTTTGCTTCATAATTTCAAATTATATTCGCTAACTGTAGAGTTAAAGTTTAGTTATGGCAAATCTCGTCACCGTGAATGACACTTTCTAAAAGTGCCTATTAAAGTAAATCCTTTCCTCTTGTCGAGCGAAGAACTCGCAACTAAGGGAATATTACCCATAAACTTCATTTGAATGATATTCTTAAGTTATGTCTGTTATCGTTCCACCTGCGTAAGGTGTGCCTAAGAGAATCTTTTATTCAGTCACAAACTAACGTCAAGTTATTTGTGATGAAACCAATATGTTGTGTACCTATTTAAGCCTGCGCAAGGCTGCCATGTTTCCACCTGCGTAAGGTGTGCCAAAGAATCTTTGATTCATTCACAAACTGATATCAAGTTATTGATGATGATATTACAACCTATATAAGCCTGCGCAAGGCATGTCAGAAATTAAATGATATGGTCATAACACAGGCGAGCGAGTAGGCCACAATCATAAAAATATAACAAAGATGAATATGTAAATACCTCCTTTTGGACAAAGGACAAGTGAAAAGGGTTCTAACAAAATAATGTTCTGGGTAAAAATCAGTCGAAATAGGCTTCGTTATTCGAGGTTTCATTTTTGTTTACCAATCTATTTTAAGGGTCCCGGACACCCTATTGGCTAAACCCAAAATTGGACTAATTAACATTTCTAAAATTATAATATAATAGGTATAAAATAACCTAAGATTCCAGGCCTATCTCGACTCATTTTTATTTTAAAGATGAAAAAATCTTTGCACCCTAATATAAAATTGTGGTCTGGAGACGCTAAGCCTCATAACGTGGGTGGCATGGATAACACTAAGAGATTTAGTCACCTAAATTCGACCATAAGCCCAGGCAGAACATTGATATTTAGAATAAGGTGTGGTCAATCCTCCAAGGTCCAGATAATCTGTGGACTCTAATTAAATCAGGCTCACTTAAGCTCACGACACAACATAGCTTACGGTTCAATTCTGAAATAAGCCATGTTTAATATCACTCATGGTGTGAAAATAAAATTACAAGAGCACAAACAGCCTGCTCAAGGTGTACAAATGGTTCCGTTTAGCGGCCCTATGAATATCTAAAAACCTTTGAAGTTTATGCCTGCTATGACAGACTAGAAATTAATATAAATTATATTTGCCTCGAGAGCACTAGTCTTTCAGTTAACATTTTTACGAGTACCTACCTATGTAGGTACACGACATAACCAAGGTTACCTATTTAATTATTATATCCCTGACTGGCATGGTATAGGAAAATTGTCATGTGCTGCACAAGCATGTTGGAAATAAAAATATACAAAACTGACCTAACGGGGCGTTTATGAATGCTTTATTTTACACCCTTATGTCTGCCTTGTGAACCTTGAGGATTCGAATCACCTTGATCGTAAGTGCTCCTATGCACAGATTAAGTTTATTTTAAACTACCCATGCACTAATCTCAAGGGCACGTGCTTCTATGCACGGACCAAATATTGTTATCACTTAATTCACTTATCATTATTCGTCATAGTTTGATACTATACGTTTAACAAATGTACCCACCGTGGAATGTAATGTACCCAGTCATAAGGTTTTTAATAAACAGTGACTTAATGGTTTGCACGAACGATTCTAGTATAACTTCTGGGCGGTCACGTCTAGGGCATGACCCTCTAGTTCTCAATTTATACAAAATTATAGCATTGCGATACTGTTTGCTTAGCACAATGTGAAACAGCAGCAAGCCTTGCGAAAAGGCGAAGCTATTTTGAAAGGCGAGTACTTTTCAAAAATACATTGTAATATATATAAATATATTTTTGTCGTGGAACAAGTACACCCAAACAAATGCAGTCATTTATTATAGTATGTTGGCAAAACTCTGCAATAGAGTTATATAGTCTGTCTGTACAGTGTAACTTGAAGGCATCAATGCACATGAATCTCTTGAAACATGGTGGATCAATTAATTTACACCCCGTCTGTGTCTTGCTCCTATTACCAAATCCACAAGTTAAGGACCTGAACCTATATATAGGTACCCTTCTTGCTCGAGACCTGTAAAAAATGTACACAATAATTTCATGCAGTCAAGTGTCGGAAAACTAGGTCCACAGACTTAGCGATATCGTGAATATATATCCAAGAACTCTGTATATTGCCTCCCAGGAGGCGGGATGTTATTAGACTAACCTATACTAGGTAGTAGGCCAGAGATATAGTATAGAAAAGTACACTGGCCCAAATTAAGTAATATTATATTTCAGAATATAAAATAATTTACAATCTTGCTATTATTGAAATATAAACAAGTAACAATTATCCTTAGTTCATAAGGAGGATAAGTATACCTAAATATCTAATAGATTCGACAAAGTGTTGATTCTAGCATTGGATAAAATAGCTCCCTCTTAAAGGGCCTCTGCGCTGTTGGCTTTGGGGCCACAGGCGCCCGGCAAATGGTAGGGTTTCCCACAGCAAATAATGTAAAATCACGAAATAAGCACATAAATTTGTATTTCGGTTAAAAGCACCTATGCGATGAGCTAGGGTTTCGAATTAAGTATCTGATTCCTTATAATTTACACACTGAATAGAGAAAACTGAATATGAATAGTTTACAGAAATTAAGCCACTTTAGCGGTCAGAACCAATAAAGTTTTAAGGCTTATGTCTACCAATATAACACTTTAATGTCTACCAGTAGGCACCAGATAAAGTAAACCACTAAGAAACTACTCTTACTACATATATACAAATTATTGAGTAAAATTAAGGTTATGATAGCTAAACATGAATTTAATTAGAATGACTCTGCAAATATTATTGATAAAGTTCTGTAGCAATTCTACACAAGAACACCACAAAGCGTCATAACTAGTGCCACAGCGCAGTGAACACATGAGTGTTGTGGCTTAAGCTCTCATAGTAACCTTCACACTTTTAAGCAAGGTTTATTTATGTACACTGATTTGCGTTCTCGTTAGTAAAGCGTTTAAAAGGGTTAAATGCATTTTATAGCTATAAATATAACCTATAACCAAGTATATGGCTTACAGTCATTAAATAAATTTAGTGATTCCCTATGACATTTCAATAAGTACCTAATTTTATTAACTCTGTTTGTGGTGATAGTGATATAACGAATAATTAAAATATTCGTCTACTTAATCCCGAGGGATTCTGGAAATAAGAAATGTCCTGTCCTTGTTATATCCCTGCAACTGCTTACTTTACTATTATAGATAATTATTATCAAATTTGATAATAATTGCGACTTATAAATAAAAACTACTCTAGTACTTATCTTTTCATACTTGAATTACATTACTCCTTATAACAGATGTGTATGCTCCTTGAAGAGTAGACTGACTTATCACATCTTCTTTTACCTAGTTTTCATATACATTTAAGTAATTAAGTATAGCACCCTTGTGGTGACTCACTTATTCTTTTTGAACATTTATAAGTACATTAAGTACGTATATAAAGTGTTAAGTTAGTATCATAATATAATGGAATATCAAATTGTATGCTTTACTAAATACCTCTCTCCTCACAGGTGTTAAAATAAAGGGTGTACTGCATAATTAATTAAACACTCATAATATAATAATATTACATATACATAATAAGTACATGTATAATCACATTGGCTTGGCGTCTTCCCACCACCAGGCGATAACAAACACGTCTCAATATTATTATTAGGTTCCGAATAGCGGTACAGTTGTTTAATGACAGCGTTTTACACAAAAATAAAACGCTAATTAAATAACTTACCCTATTCGGAACCTAAAGTTTTAATCCTGCCTGGTGTAAATATGTTTAATTTTGAGACAATGAGTTGGAAATTTGTTTTTGCGACAACCGCCAAAAAGCAAACTGCTGTGGTGGGAGTGTGGGAGAGAGAGGGACGTATATGCTAGAAAAGGACAATACGACCGACAACGGTGTTGCCACTCTCAATATTATTATTAGGTTCCGAATAGGGTAAGTTATTTAATTAGCGTTTTATTTTTGTGTAAAACGCTGTCATTCTTACAATAAGCTCTTTCATTTGATATGTAACACGATGTAGTTTGAAAAACTTATTTTTTTTTTAATTTTCTCATTTACTCCCCAAACGTAGCCCCCATGTTTAAAATTCATTTGTTTACGTTACATGTCCGTCTTTGGGTCATAAAATTACAAATATGTACCAAATTTAAACTTAATTGGTCCAGTACTTTTGGAGAAAATGAGCTGTGACAGACGGACAGACAGACAGACAGACGCACGAGTGATCCTATAAGGGTTCCGTTTTTTCCTTTTGAGGTACGGAACCCTAAAAATAGGTCAAAAAGTAAAACTACTCATAAATAAAGAGTGGAAAAGTGGGATTATAGAAAACATAGTCGGAATAAGATCCTACCGACTGCGCCATAAAAATATGATATTGTGTTTGTGACGGAGGAATAAATAAGACACGTAGGCTGGTTCTAAGACTCAGTCTTTATTCAACCATCCACATTATACCGGGTGTGGCCTGTAACACGAGCAAATAATTAAAACATAGATTATACTCCTCAAACGGTAACACTTTTGTTCAACAACTTTTAAAATTTATGAAGCATTTAGACTCCCTATTTTTCATACAAAATAAATATTATCTTCAATGGACGCCATCGCCACGCCGTATCATTGTGATTGACGTTGCTTGTCATGCCTTAAACACAACAACATTCGCGATACATTGCGTATTAGAATAAACTTTAAAGTGTATTAAAAATCAAACCACAAGTTATTTTTAAAAGTCGCTGAACAAATGTTGGTCAGTATGAGGAGTACAGCCTACAGTTTAATTTTTTGCTCATATTACAGGCCACACCCGGTATGAAAGTATATTTATGACGTGTCAAGGTACGAAATGGTACTGAAATTCCCCAAATTCTTATGGGCCCCAGGCCCCCAGCATAGTTTAAGACGGCCCTGCCAGCACACACTTATTAAAGGTTATATCGTTTTCAAACGTTTCCTGTTTGCCACCATCATTGAATTATTAAAAAAAAGTTTATTATATCGGAAAAAACAGATATTTCTCTTGCTAAGTTTATGACAATTGTCACAAGAAACACTACAATTGTAACGAAATTCCGACATATAACTCATTTCCTGTCAAGATTCACCGACAATTCTACAAATATGTCGACTAGAAAAAAATATTCTTGTTTCACAACATAATTGTAATATACAATTGTAGCAAAATACCTGTCATGTTTGTAAGTATTTCTATAGAAAATATTTTATAAAATTGTAATATGTCACCTGTCGCTTGACAATTGTCGCTCGACATATGTCACTGACAATTGTAGCCGTGGTGAAATTGGAGCCAAGTTGTTAGCCAGTTCGCCACAGACCTTGAAGACGGTGTCGCTGTAGATACATTACAACCCCTGCCTTCCTGTATCCGGGCCACTATCTCCAGATCCGGACGCCGGATCCCCGGTTTCACATAAATCAATCCGGATCCGTCTGCAAGACGAATACGCTCAAGTGTAGCTATTTTAGAGTCGGACTAAGACAAGTCTGCAACGATTTTGATAGCACACGCAGTGCGTGTGTTTTTTATTAGGGAAACAAACAGCATATCATCATCATCATCATCTCGCCATAAGACGTCCACTGCTGAACATAGGCTTCCCCCTTGGACCTCCATACGTGCCGGTTGGAAGCGACCCGCATCCAGCGTCCTCCGGCAACAGCATATATAATTATTTTAAACGTTAAACTTCTTTGAAAAAAATAAAATCGTTGCAGTCTGCAATATCTTCATCTAACTCTATCTATTATATTACAATAAGACCGCAAAATGAAACGAGACGTACGGCCCGATTCGAACGTTAAGATATGGCAGTTAATAAATCTAGGAACGATAAGTATTGGTTAGATATTATGTCAGTGTCAAATGTGACGTTTCTTCAAACAAAAACGCCACTTTTGACACTGACACATCTAATCCATATCGTTTCTAGATCTATTAATTGACGTATCTTAAAGTTTTAATCGGGCAGGTAGACTTTAAGCTACGAAACGATTTTGAAAGAAAGTGTGAATTTTGCCTATACTAAACGAGTGTAGTAATTTTTGTAATTTTTAGCCAAGTTTAATTCCTGAACTTTAATTACAGCCCAATTGAACAAGAACTTGGCACTCATAAAGATATCAATTCTTTTGCCGGCGAAGTTAACAACGAAGCATATTATTAATGTTGAACTTGGCTCTAATTTCATATTTATGTTTTTGATGCCTATTTTACTTGAATGCTTAGAGCATTTAGTAACTGTCGTCATGGCTGTCATTTTATTTACGAAATAGTCTGCCGATTATTGCGGGGGAGGGGACGTCAAATGTATTGCTATTTCTGACATGGTTATTTGTACATTACGTACAAATCATGTGATTTCTACGTAATGTACAAATAACCATGTCAGTACATACAAAAGTTTGCACAATTGTGCAAGTTTTTCGGCTCAGGCGTTCTTAAAGGCAACTCCAGTTCAATAGATGCAAATATTCAATGATATTCAGTTCAATACTCTAAGCTTGAATGGGACAGTTGCAGAAGATAAAATCAGGACTGAATTTATTTTTAAACCATGTAATTCATCAAACTGTTTTTGTAGGTGCCAAAAATAAGAGCCTCGGTAGAGAGTACCATTTTGTACCATTTGGAGTTGAAACTCTAGGTCCATGGGGACCCAGCGCGCATAAGTTGTTCGCAGAAATCGCGAAGCGTTTGGTTGACGTAACTGGTGACCGAAGAGCTGGCGGCTACCTCGCACAACGTATCAGTATTGCGATACAGCGGGGAAATGCCGCCAGCATCGTTGGTACAATGCCTCAGGGGCCTATTTTAGATTTAAGCTAGTTATTAATTTCGTTTAGTTGTACCACTGTATATATATTGTATGTAAATAAAATTTAATTTTGTAGGTATTAGAATAGATACATTTCGAAGCGTAATCGGAAAGGCCCCGTATAATCGTATGTAAAATTGAAACCCCCCGTAAAAAGGCCATGAATAAAATTATAGTGCACGCCGAATATATGGCGGAAGAAACGAATCTACATTTATTGCGAGTACGTTTTGAAGATGGTATTTATTACCAGGTTTTATTTAACTTCGTCTGTTTTTTAGGCCATTATTTAAGTTTTTCTTTTGTCCCAAGATTTTGATAAAGTTAGAGTTCACTGTTCCTAATATAAGCGCAATTTCACCGTATGCCGTAATATTTTGTCTAATTACGAAAACGTGTGGTGTTTTCGTAACTTACCGGAAAATTACCTACCTATACTTATACTAGTCATCGTCTATAATCGCCTGCAACCCGTGAGTTGTCGGATTTTTGGGCACGCGTCAAACTGTATTCGAACTTCAATATATTCACAAGAGGCGACACGTACTAGATCCATTCTAGATACGTTATAGTTTAGATATCAACTAATTCTCTTTTGCAGCGCAATTCGGGCAACCAATGTCACTTTTACGTTAGATAGAGTAAGATATCTATTAGATGTGAATTGGATCTCTAAGTCATATCCTGTGGAAAACGTTCAAGAGTAAACGTTCAGAATCGCGCAAATGTCAAATTTGACAGGTTAAATCTTAAACATATCGTTATCGTATCTTGGTGATGACTAAAAGATATCTAATAGATGTCCATTTCAAAATCCAAATTGGGCCTCAGTTAGACAATAATTGCAAAACATAAAACGTATTCCAAACTAGTCCAGTCAACCCCAACTGCGATCAGTTCAATTCCTCCTTAAGTGCGTATCGGTGTAGCCCGCGGGCGATAGATTTATGGTGATCCCACACATCCTGCTATGTGTGGCGTTCTAGGAAAAGGGACCTTTGGCAGGCGATCAGGGGCCTAGCTAAGACTTCCAAGAGATTAGAGTCAGACCAAGAAAAGTCTGCAGCGGATTTGATAGCCCACGCAGTGCAAGTGTTATTTATAAGTTATAAGTCATAATTTTATAGAAGTTTGACGTTTAAAATAACACTTGCCCTGCGTGGGCTATCAAATACGCAGCAGACTGTTCTTGGTCTGACTCTGAATGAAAAGGTAATATTTATCCGGATGACACCTATGCTCCGAAACGTAACGTGACTTTTTAATACATTATTTACTTTCCTATAGGCCCCGTGCATGAACTATAGAGGGCAGCACCGTAGCATAGGAGCCGTCAGATTTTTGGCGCGAGGCGTCAATGTGTCGTTTATGCTTCCGATGTAGCCCACAAGATGGCAGAACCTACTATGCACAAGGAAACGTACCGACGAGAAGGGCAGATAGTAGCACTTGCTTTGGCATTGTAAATGTGCACATATGTTTCCGATTCAGGCCACAAGATGGCAGGCCCTTCAACGCGCACGGTCCCTATTGCCGTTTCTATTGTTACTTTTCGTAGCACCTCGACCCGATATATTTTTTATTTTCGTTTGGCGAGCTCTCAAGGGTTGTAGCTCTTATTGATAAATCATCATCATATCAGCCATTTATCGCCCACTGCTGAGAATAGGCCTAGCTTCTAGTACGCCACTTGTCCCGGTCCTGAGCTAATCTCATCCAATTGCTAACAAAAAGCCACATTATCACCACACACACACACACACACACACACACCACACATTATCATCTCCATACATTTATGTACTTATTGACTATAACGATAGTCAGTTTGCCATGGATATTTAGTTTGGCCCGTGTTATTCGCTCAACATCTTGTATGTGTATCTTAAAACTCTTTCAAACTTTCCAAGCAGCACCAGCATCCCAAACTTTAGACATTGTGTAAAGTTTGAGCGCCATAACGCGGAGGGCTGAGGGCACATAAAGCGATTTGCTAATTAGACTTCGGCCGTATTTTTTTACTTTAATGCCCTGTCATTGGCTTAAGTCTTAAGAGTATAGCGAGGTAAGAGTCACATAAAATACTTAGGTCATACTGAAAATTCCTGGACTAGCCACTTAGAAAAAACCGGGCAATTGCGAGTCGGACTCGCGCACGAAGGGTTCCGTATCATAATGCCCCGTAATGCCGTACGAAAAAATTGCAAAAAAAAAACGGTCACCCATCCAAGTACTGACCACGCCCGACTTAACTTTGGCTTAACTTTGGTCAAAAATCACGTTTGTTGTATGGGAGCCCCATTTAAATCTTTATTTTATTCTGTTTTTAGTATTTGTTGTTATAGCGGCAACATAAATACATCATCTGTGAAAATTTCAACTGTATAGCTATCACGGTTCGTGAGATACAGCCTGGTGACAGACAGACGGACGGACGGACGGACAGCGAAGTCTTAGTAATAGGGTCCCGTTTTACCCTTTGGGTACGGAACCCTAAAAATAAGTCTTCTCATATATCAGAATCCAGAAACTTTCAGTATGACCCACGTAGAAGTTACGCTTTTCTTTTAAAACATTATTTTCAAACAAACGTTTTAATTCTAAAATAACATGAAAATACAGTACACTATACACTGTTAACTGACAGTTCGTAAACCTTACAACAAAAGGCATAACGTCCACCGATGGACAGTTAACAGTGTTGCTATTGGAAAATCAATTTGAATTTGTATTTTCGGATTTATTGCGCCAGATTACAGTAAACCATTAAATTAGTATATTGTTTATTTAGTACGATAAACAAGAATTTACGAACGAGTGTGAATTGAAGCCCGAAACCGAAGGCAAGCGCTTAATTAACACGAGTTCGTAATTCCTAAGGTTTCCGCTGTCTCCCATGACCAGTTCCACACAAGGAGGGGAGCCGTCAAGTGTCCGCTCTAATAAGCATACAAATATTCGAATTTGCTAATCGCGCGCCGTGCAAGAAACGGTCCACTCTGTCCAGTGTCCTATACTGTTCCCCGCTGGCTCCTATGACTCCCGCTGGCTCCTATGGCTCCCCGCTGTCTCCCATGACCTGTTCCACACAAAGAGGGGAGCCGTCAAGTGTCCGCTCTAATAAGCATACAAATGTCTCGAGTTTGCTAATCGCGCGCCGAGGAAGACGCCCTGATTAAACGGGCCCGGGAACTTTTTAATTTGATGGCGCTGTCTTGTAAATATAACGTGTATATTTCAACCAGCGATAGAGTCTATATGTATAAGTATACAGGGTGATTCATGAGACGTGAGCAGGACTAATCCTGCACACTCGGTAACTGATAATTGATCGATCACCGTCGTATTTAGGTGAAACAACCACACTTTTTCCTATTTTTTAACTTTTTGGTGAGGACAAATTTAATTCCCTACAATCATGGTCACCCTACAAGACCTAATTAATAAACATAAAACCTCTTTTACGAAGAAAATAAAATGTCAAACCTGAGTGAGATACGAGTTTTCAAAAGTAACCAGACCGTGATGACGGTGATGACATTCAATTTGACACAGAATATCGATAGTTTAGTATTCTAATGTTAGGGTGACCATCCATGTCGTAAATAAATTAATAACTTTTTTTTTCAACACGACTAGAAAATTAACGTTAACCTCACTAATACTGATAGGAAACAGTTGCTTATAATTTACGAAATGCGCAGTGTTAGTCCTGCTCACGTCTCCTGAATCACCCTGTATAATGTATCCTTGCTATCAGAAAGTTTCTTGCTATCAGAAAGTTTCGTGTTCGTAAAGTACAGAAGTCATTCGTTGGGCAATGCATTCATTTTTATAACAAGTTACCTGAGGATGCTTTAAGATTACCCTTTCCAGCTCTTAAGAATTACTTAAAAAAGTCATTGATGTTGAAGGCTTATTACAGAGTCGAGGACTACTTGACAGACAAACATGCATGGTCCAAACCAGAAACTGTAATAACGACAAGTAGCAATTAAAAACATTGTATTATGTGTAGAGTTAAAGGTGACTCAGCTCAGGTAAGAAAGCACATCAAATTGTATGAAAGCATCTCATAACAATCAGTTAGATTCATATAATATGTATTCTCATTTCTTTTATTGATTTTATTTTCTTTTCCTTTTGTAAGATTTGATTTGTTTTCTGAAAGAGCTACGTATTTGTGATTTCATGTGCATATATGTTTATTTTTTATATCAAATTCTATAAAGTTATGTACTCACTGAGTATAATTGCATGAATTCTATAGTAATTTAAATTGTATTAATTACTCGTAATGCATGTTAATTATAAGATGTAATAATGTTTTGAAAAGATGTGTCCCGCCGAGTTTGTTGCCGGTCCCATATTGGGATACCCTCCTCCAATTGAGGGGGGATTTAAATCTTCTCGGGGCAGAGGTGTACGGTTGGAGCCGGTAAAGGTTTATTTGACGTTCATAAGCGCATTGTAATATGCCTACTTGAATAAACTATTTTTTATCTTATCTTATCTTATCTTTATACTTTTTAGCGATAAGACCGCCCGTTGGTTACTTATAGTCATATTAAATTTGTAGTTTTACATGTAAACTGTATCGTTACTGGTGCAATAGTAGGTACATGATGCGCCACACTTTACGCCACATTTTTTAGGGTTCCGTACCCAAAGGGTAAAAATGAGACCCTATTACGAAGACTCCGCTGTCCGTCTGTCTGTCTGCCACCAGGCTGTATCTCATGAACCGTGATAGCTAGACAGTTGAAAGGGTCTAGCCGTGTTTGTATGGGGCATCGGCCCCAAAAGCCAAATTGATTGCCGTTTTGCCAATTTATTAGGCCAGATGTAAGATGCTATTTCATCAAAAAAATTACCCTAAAATGCTGCAGGTTTTTGAGAAAATAAAAAAAAAAGAAAATTGGTTTTCATTTTTTTTTATCTAAACTACCGAACCGATTTTTTTGTAACTTATACACATTATGTAAGTAAACTAGATGAATTATTAAAAAAAAAATGGAGTTCCAAACATCCTTATAATTAGTAATATTTTCACTTTTAATTTTTCAAATTTTTTTTTTTATATTTCCGAAATAGGGACACCCACCAATTTTGGGTATTTTATGTATAAATTAATGTTCTATAACATATATTTTTTTCAAAAATATTCATTTGGCTCAACAGGGTAAAAATACCGTATGTATGTATGTAATGTATGAACAGACACAACCGGGAGAACTCCCGGTCCCATATCGACCACCGCGCCGCTCTGTACGAATTTGAATTTCGAACGTAACAAATTGCTAAAATGGACTATAATATTATTATTGGCTGTATGCGGCTTGGTTGTCGTCGCGTCACGAAATTAAAAAATAAAAGGGGGGAAACGCGGCTCATTAAAAAGTTCCGTTTTAATATGAGCTGCGTTGATATTGATCTTGCAATGGAAAAAAAGGAGATTATACACAAAATATTTTCAAAATCTCCAAGATCGTTACATTACTAAAGTCGCACCAAACAAAGTCTGCAGCGGATTTGATAGCCCACGCAGTGTAAGTGTTAAGTATACGTCATAATTTCATAGAAGTTAGACGTTTAAAATGACACTTGCACTGCGTGGGCTATCAACATCGCTGCAGACTTTTTACGGTCTAACTATACGTTCTTAGCAATATCTGCAAACGGCTTCGAGAATATGCGATTGATTATATAGAAAAAAGCCCGCTGTCCTTAGAGGAAAACGTAAGCCCTTATAGGACCACTCGTGCGTCTGTCTGTTTGTCCGTCTGTCACAGCCTATTTTCTCGGAAACTACTAGACTGTAAGTCGAAATTTAAATTCGTGACCCAAAGATGGACATATTTTTATATAATTTTAAAATACATAGGTTCGAAGTTATTTAAGAAAATAGCCAAAAAATTACCATTCCCCCCCCCCCCCTTATCTCCGAAACTACTGGGTCTAAAATTTTGAAAAAATACTCAAAATAGTTCTTTACCTATAGATGACAGGAAAACCTATAAGAAATGCAGTCAAGCGTGAGTCGGACTTATGTACGGAACCCTAGAAACGCGAGTCCTAATCGCACTTGGGCGGTTTTTTAATTTCGTGACGCGACGACAACCAAGCCGCATACAGCCAATAATAATATAGTCCATTTTAGCAATTTGTTACGTTCGAAATTCAAATTCGTACAGAGCGGCGCGGTGGTCGATATGGGACCGGGAGTTCTCCCGGTTGTGTCTGTTCATACATTACATACATACATACGGTATTTTTACCCTGTTGAGCCAAATGAATATTTTTGAAAAAAATATATGTTATAGAACATTAATTTATACATAAAATACCCAAAATTGGTGGGTGTCCCTATTTCGAAAATATGAAAAAAAAAATTTTGAAAAATTAAAAGTGAAAATATTACTAATTATAAGGATATTTGGAACTCCATTTTTTTTTAAATAATTCATCTAGATTACTTACATAATGTGTATAAGTTACAAAAAAATCGGTTCAGTAGTTTAGATAAAAAAAAATGAAAACCAATTTTCTTTTTTTTTTATTTTCTCAAAAACCTGCAGCATTTTAGGGTTATTTTTTTTGTGAAATAGCATCTTATATCTGGCCTAATAAATTGGCAAAACGGCAATCAATTTGGCTTCTGGGGCCGATGCCCCATACAAACACGGCTAGACCCTTTTCACAAATGATGTATTTCTGTTACCGCTATAACAACAAATACTAAAAATATAATAAAATAAATATTTAAGTAAGGCTCCCACAACAACCGTGGTTTTTTCCCCGTTTTTTGCGTAATGGTACGGAACTCTTCGTGCGCGAGTCCCGCTCGCACTTGTCCGGTTTTGTCACAACACTTGACTTGCCTCCATCAGTGTTGGTGTCAAGAGGCAGCCACTTCTTGTCCTATCTGTCGGGGACAGCCCTCGAGGAGGCGGGACTTTCTGTACACTCGCGCACAAAATCTACTTAACCTCCTATGTCCCTGTGTACAATTTTCTGTACGTATTCCAAAATCCGTCCGTCCGTCCGTCCGTCCATCCGTCTGTCATCAGGTTGTATCTCACGAACCGTGATAGCTAGATAGTTGAAATTTTCACAGATGATGTATTTCTGTTGCCGCTATAACAACAAATACTAAAAAAAGGAACCCTTCGTGCGCGAGTCCGACTCGCCCTTGTCCGGTTTTGTCACAACACTTGACTTGCCTCCATTAGTGTTGCGGTGCCAAGAGGCAGTCACTTCTTGTCCTATCTGTCGGAGACAGCCCTCGAGGAGGCGGGACTTTCTGGACACTCGCGTGCAACACTTATTTGTTTCACTCGGGGGCAAAGTTGTTGTTTAACCGCTCGTGCTAATATTGATACCCGGGCGAAAGATTGCAAAAATAGAATCTTGAGCGTCGCGAGGGTTTCAAAGCACGAGCTTTAAACAAAATTTGCCCCTGAGTGAAACACAAAATTTTTCACCACACAAACCTGAAGCAAATATTAAATGCAAATATCAAACAAAATCAAATCCCAATTAATGTTACTAAATATTTATCATCCAAAATCATCATGTAAAAGTCAATTCTACCAACAAACATAAGAAAACATCTCAAAATTTGCATTTGATTACTTTGCCTCACATGTGAATTACCGATAGCAATGTGCAACTTTGCTATCAGTTTTCAAAGTGCTAAGTAAGCCTTTCCGAGCTGGTGTGGTGAAAAAGAGTTTTCACCAAACCAGCCCGGAAAGGCTTACTTTGCACTTCAAAAATTGATAGCAAAGTCGCATTTTATTCACATGTGAGTCAAAGTAATCAAATGCAAATTTTCAGTTGTTTTCTCATGTTTTCTGGTAGAATTGACTTTTAAATGATGATTTTGGATGATAAATATTTAATAACATTAATTTGGCATTGATTTGGTTTGATTTTGTTTGATATTTTACATTTAATAATTGCTTCGGGTTGGTGCGGTTAATGTTGTGTTTCACTCGAGGGCAAATTTTGTTTAACCCTTCGTGCTTTGAAACCCTCGCAACGCTCAAGATTCAATTTTTCGAAACACTCGCTACGCTCGTGGCTCAATTTTGGAGTCTTTCGCTTGCCCGGGTATCAATATTAGCATGAGCGGTTAAACAACAACTTTGCCCCCGAGTGAAACAAATAACTATTAACTGCCCCATTCGAACTTTGATACGTCAATTTTTTTTTTTTTTTTTTTTCTGGCTTACTCCCTGCAATTTTGCACAGGGTGAATTTGCCAATGTCGGTGTTGACTTTCACACGTGAGGAGAATGTTCGGTATAATAATTTTGCATTTTTGGGAGGATGTAGTTGGGGAAATCTAAAAACAAATAATTTTTATGAACATCACAGACAAACACATGACAAATACAACGATTAGCAAAGAAGCGGGAAGCGGATGACAGAACGTTAGTAGTGCCAACATGAAGGTACGTCAATTGAAACGAGATGGATTAGATGTGTCAGTTGTGAAAAGTGGCGTTTTTGTTTCAAGAAACGTCACACTTGACACTAACATATCTAATCCATATCGTTTCAAGATCTATTAACTGACGTATCTTAAAGTTCGAATTGGGCCGTAAGACTTGTGTCCGCGTCTGTACTGTCCTGTTATCTACCCGCCGCAGGGGCCGAAAGTAAACGTTGGCCACCTGACCGGACACATCAAATATATTCTTAGGATGTTTGGCCACCTAATCTCCGGGGTGAAGTGCTATCGATTTGTTTCAGTAATTCAAGAGCCCGCAGCAAGCTCGAATTTCACCTTCACATACCGGGTGTGGCCTGTAATATGAGCAAAAAATTAAACCGTAAGCTGTACTCCTCATACTGACCAATTTGTTCAGCGACTTTTAAAAATAACTTGTGGTTTGAATTTGAATACACTTTAAAGTTTATTCTAAGACGCAATGTATTGCAAATTTTGTTATTTTTAAGGCGTGACACGCAACGTCAGTCACAATGATAATGGCCTGGCGATGGCGTCCATTGAAGAAAATATTTATTTTGTATGAAAATAGGAAGTCTAAATATATATATAATAGGAAGTACTACAATTTATGTTTTAATTATTTGCTCCTGTTTCAGGCCACACCCGGTATAAACGTAGTTTCGTTCTCATTTTAAAACTGCGCGTTGGATTATAATGAAACATTGCACATATAATGACATGAGTTATATTCATTAACTCACATTTATAGACGGGTCAATCGCGAATTCATTTTATTACCTTTTGTGATTTATGTGTTCATAACGCGAAAGTGTTAAATATTATATCTAGTTCTGTAATTTTTATATAGCTCCAGGCCGCGTAGCCAAGATGCCAATCGCTTACGCTCCGTAGCGATCGAAACGCAACTGTCACTGTCGCGCTAATATGGAAGATTGATAGAGAGACATAATGCTTTTCGTTGTCGAAGCGATAGCGATTGTAACCTTGGCTAGGCCGGCAGTACGGATATGATGGTCGTTCTTGTCTATGTGACAGCGTGATAAAACGGTGTTAAAAAGTGACAGTTATTTTATCACGTGGATAAAGGCGGATAAAGCCATCCATAATACGCCGGCAGCTAAGCTTTTAAAACAAACGAAATAGAGCTATACCAAGTTATGTAATAAAATGATTTCATGAAATAGGCTTATTTTATAATATTTTCGGATAAAGAATAACTTACAGAATAATAATAAAGACTTATCGATTTTTCTTCGTGACTATTCTCCAATTGTCCCTCAATTGCTCAAGGGTTAACTGGAAGAGAACCCTGAAAGGGATAAGTTCGCCTTTGTACTAATGATGTGTGCTCTTTCATGTTTTATGTTTCTTTTGTACAATAAAGTATTATACTACTACTACTATTTTACTACCTTTTTGTTTATTCCATCAGCCATGGCCTTCTCAAACTTATCTTGATAAGACACAAGCCACTTACAAAATATTAAATTCCATAAATTACTAAAAGACAAACAGGAATATAAAACTAAAACTAACTAAAATTAAAATAACTAAAACTAAAAATTAAAAATACCTATCAAAATTTGGTGCCTTTGGGAGGGTGCCCAACACGCAGGCAGTTTGCTAGTTTTTACAAGAGTCTCATATCTAAAGTGTAGTATTGCGCTATTCAAGTAGCCTCTTTATAAATGAACTAGCGACGCACCCCGGCTTCGCATGGGTTACACAAAACCTTGACATATTATACACCTAAAACTTCAAGAATCACCCTATTGATAGGTAAAAACCGCATGAAAATCCGTTCAGTAGTTTTCGAGTTTATCTCGAACAGACACACAAACAGACAGTCGCGACGGGGAACTTTGTTTTATAAGGTGTACTCATTTTACATAATGTGTCCATGCCATTTTTCTGCACATATTTTAGTAGCTGAGTGCAAGGCTAGGAACCGGTTTTTTTCGAAACCCCGAAATATCCCAATCATCATCTCAGCCATAAGACGATCACTGCTGAACATAGGCCTCCCCCTTAGACCTCCACTCGTACCGGTTGGAAGCGATCCGTATCCAGCGTCTTCCGGCGGCCTTAACAAGGTCGTCCGTCCATCTTGTGGGTGGACGTCCTACGCTGCGTTTGCTAGTCCGTGGTCTCCACTCGAGCACTTTTCGACCCCATCGGCCATCTTCTCTGCGCGCAATGTGGCCTGCCCATTGCCACTTCAGCTTGCTAATCCGGTGAGCTATGTCGGTGACTTTAGTTCGTCGACGGATCTCCTCATTTCTGATTCGATCACGCAGAGAAACTTAGCCCTCTCCATAGCTCGTTGAGCGACTTTGAATTTTGAGATGAGGCCGATAGTATAATACACGACATATCCCAATATTTTTAATTATTTTATGCTCTTTACGTAGGACTGAATCATGTATTTAGATAACAATTTCGTATTATTAGATTGTCCCATTAACAATTAAATAATAAACGAAAAAACTAAAAAGAACGTAATTTTACCAATATTTTTGTATGAAGAAATAACCGGTTCCGAGCCTTGGCTGAGTGTACTTTTAAGGCAGTATTTCTAAAAAAGACGTTAAGAAGTGAGCGGTGAATCCTCACGTAAAAGTAATAAAGCAACTCTGAACTGTCTTTTATTACACCTACGCGAGCAGCGGCATACAGGGTGCCAAGAAACAGGGCACAAATGGGCCGATTTATATTTAGTTGTCCATTTTCAGGGTTCCGTACACAAAGGGTAAAAACGGGGCCCTATTACTAACGGTCCGATTCGAACTTTAAGATACGTCAATTAATAGTCCTAGAAACGATATGGATTAGATGTGTCAGTGTCAAAAGTGACGTTTTGAAGAAACGCAGTAGGGCAGTAAGACTCCACTGTCCGCCTGTCTGTCACCAGGCTGTATCTAATGAACCGTGATAGCTAGGCAGTTGAAATTTTCACAGATGATGTATTTCTCTTGCCGCTTTAACAACAAATACTAAAAAGTACGGAACCGTAGGGATAAAATCATTCGTTATTTATTATTTAAATAATTTATCCCCCTCAGAATGAGGAGCTCATCAAACCAGCAAAATTTTATGAAAAAGAATAAGAACAAAAAAATAAAATCGCCCCATTTCTGGATCACCCCCTGTACTGCACAGCGGCACCCTTTTTCCCGTGCTATGAATACGTTACACCTGCTTCATGTATTGTGCAAACGCATAACCCCATTTTACGTCTCTGGTTATGTGTTTATTGTGGATTTTGTCGCTATTCATTTAGAATTAGTTCTTAGTTTAGTTTATTTTAGGTATTAGTTTTAGTTTTGTAGGTAGTTTTAATTTTAGGTTACTTTTTAGGGTTCCGTACCCAAAGGGTAAAACGGGACCCTATTACTAAGACTTCGCTGTCCGTCCGTCCGTCCGTCCGTCCGTCCGTCCGTCCGTCCGTCCGTCCGTCCGTCCGTCCGTCCGTCTGTCACCAGGCTGTATCTCACGAACCGTGATAGCTAGACAATTGAAATTTTCACAGATGATTTATTTCTGTTGCCGCTATAACAACAAATACTAAAAACAGAATAAAATAAAGATTTAAATGGGGTTCCCATACAACAAACGTGATTTTTGACCAAAGTTAAGCAACGTCGGGAGTGGTCAGTACTTGGATGGGTGACCGTTTTTTTTTTTGCTGTTTTTTGTTTTTTTTTTTGCATTATGGTACGGAACCCTTGGTGCGCGAGTTCGACTCGCACTTGCCCGGTTTTTTTATTATTCTAAGTTTGTTATTAATTATGTTTATGGTTTAAAAAATTAAAAATGTATTTTTGTTAGTCCTAATTTGTTTTAGGTGTAATTTTATGTTAATAAAATGTGATGTTATCTATGAAAAGGGACCTTATTGTAGACGTTTACGCCATTATTAACGAAGCTCCGATATGGATACTATGCCGCGCGACGCTGTGTGGCGTAAGCGCCATCGACAATAAGGTCCCTATTCATATAATGCCCCAAATATCTTAATTTTGTATCAGTTTTGAATACTACGCCCCTCATTGCGGCATAGTCAATTAGGCCATTTTGGCCATTTTTGAAGGGCTCTAGCGCCTTAAAAAACAAAAATATCAAAAAAAGCAAAACGGTCCGACACAGATATTGACAATATTTGAATAATCTGGGTTGAAAAAATCATTGCTCTAGCATCAAAACCCACGGAGGAAACAGTCGATTACGTTTGTATGGAGAAATGACCACTCCTGTTGGCTCTTAGTAAAATCACTATATAGGTACACCTTATAAAACAAAGTCCCCCGCCGCGTTTGTTTGTTTGTGTGTATGTGCGCGATAATCCCAAAAACTACTAAACGGATTTCCATGCGGTCTTCACCTATCAATAGATTGATTATTGGGGAGGGTTTAATCTTTTTCCAGGCATAGTGCACCTAGCGACCACATACTCGCCAATGGAATTTCAACCTTAGGAATCCGATATAAGGTTCATATTCGATTGGACTTTCGGGAAAAGTTACTTATCATTAATAAATAAACAATAAATCATCAATTATTTAATATAGGTATTTGCATTTTTTGACAAACCCTGCAGTAGTTTGGTGTGGCCTAGGAAAGGGTTAAGTATAATTATAATTTGTTGTTGTTTGTTATCTGCATACATTCGCGAAGAAATTCAAAGGTGTATGTGAAGTCCCCAATCCGCATTGGGCTAGCGTGGAGACTATAGCCCGCCCTCTCGTGCTTGAGAGGAGCCCCGTGCCCAGCAGTGGGACGTATATAGGCTAAATTATTATATATTATCTCATTTATTTATTATTAATATTATATATGTAATTTGTTAAGGTTTTGTGTAACCCGTGCGAAGCCGGGGCGGGTCGGTATTTAATAACTTAATCTACAGCGTTCTATAAAATATTGTCACTCGTTCCACGTCAGATCTCGAGCGAGATCCGAGATCCGAGATCAGGCGAGATTTCACGCCGCGCTGGTTTCAATTTGAGAGGGGAACAAACTGTTTTAATTTAGCTTTGTACCGGGAGGCCTATTCTGTTATGGGTGAATTTAAAAAAAAGATACATAGTAACGACCATAATAAAACTATAGGTACTCTATTACTAGCATAAGAAAAAGACAGTATGGAATGGAAGAGAAAGGATCTCCTTGCCTATCATTAAATTTCGTTGCTTATCAAAAGCTTGTAACTTGTAATACAAGTGGAAGTCACTTTTTGACAGCTTTTGTTTTGAAAGGGACTTCCACTTGTATTACAAGTTACAAGCTTTTGATAAACGGGCCCCTGTAATTAAATTTTAAATGATTCACGGCTAGTTTCATTAAACTTATAGTAGTATACCCTATAATGGGCGTGGAACCAGTAATGGGACAAAAAAACATAATTCTTCTAAAATAAGTATCTAAAAGTAGTTTATAAACACTGGCTGTATATTATCATAAATAAGAGTCCTAGAGCTGTTTCAGTTTGAAATTTCATTAAATTTGGTTGCTTTTTAAGAAATTGGCGTCAACCCAAAAGTTGTCGTGTCACTGAAAAAAAAATACCACTACGAATTCTTAACAACTTCGCTAAGAGAGGTGAGTTAATTTATTAAATTTCAATTAATTAATACTTGATAAAAACTAGAATGTGTTTTGTTAATTGAATTTACTATGAGATAAGGTATACAACACACTATGTTGTGACTCCACAGATGTAAAAAAATAGTGGTATTTGGCCCAATCCCATTATAGGAGCTGTAAAACTGCGTACCTCCTATGATGGGACAATTGACAGAATGATGCTTGCCATGCCATAATTTCATGTTTAAACAATACAGAAGTAAAATGTAGTTACGAAATATGTCAATCAGGAGGTATTCTCGGACTTCGGATAAATTAATATCGTTTTTCCAAACTTTTATTTAACTTGCCCTGTTAGTTAGTGTGGGTCCAATCTTGGTAGCTGAATTTGAGCCACTTTTCGATTTCCGATTCAGTTGATATTTTGTGTAAGTACGTAATTAAGTATGCAAATCGGATGATAATGCAATATTATGATAACATGGACCTAATCTGATGATGGACACAGGAGGTGGCCATGGGAACTTTATCGGAATAAACCCTAACTAATTGTGTTTGGGTATATTAGAATTGTCTCGATGGATCTAGTACAATAATAATTGGCTGTGGAAAGAAAAATACATTCAGCGATAAAAGCTTATACCAAAAATTGATTTTTTTGCCGTAACTTATTCCCCATTTCAATATTTTATACTGATAGAGCAATGTCCATTATAGGGGGCCCATTACTGGATCCACGTCCATTACCGGGGGCGCATTACTGGAGCTTTGGTGTCCATGACTGGAGAAAAAAAGCATAGTTTTAATTTGTTAAATATGTGGAAACTAATTGCTTTATCTTTCATACAACACGCCTAAAACATGAAAGACGGATAGGACTTTCATCTTTTAACACGCTAAGCGGTAGACCATTTACATGTATACGGGAAATATCATAAATACTCCAAATTTCCTCTTAAATGTCCCATGACTGGTGCTGTTACTATATATCGACCGGGATATGAACCGTGATTACTTTTTGTATTGTTTTCGAGCTCCCGATATTACAATACATAATTTTTAAGAAAAAAAACCGACTTCTATGGGGCCCGGTGAGAAATTATGGTAGATGGTGCACTATGTAGAAAAGGAGGTAAAACCAGTACTTTCTAGTAGCATTTCGTTTCCGTAAGGGTCGTAGTTCTAGCCTAACCTAACCCACTTCTCTGATTGCAGTTCGGTTCTGTGAGGATCGTAGTTCGAACCTAATCAAACCCACTTTTCTAGTAGCATTTCGTTTCTGTAAAGCCCGCAGTGCTAACCAAACCTAACCCACTTTTGTTTGGTCTGTGAGGATCGCAGTTCAAACCTAACCTAACCTACTTAACGGCGCATGCCGTGCTGTGTACGGGGGTATGAGCGGGAGGGGTTTGGCATCATCATACTATATACCTACATTTTATGGTAGGTAATCATAGCGGTTTATTTAGTTTAGGTATCATAGTGATTTTCCGGGTCAAGGTCCAGGTCTCTGAGTCCGAGTCCGGGTCTGAGTCTGGGTCCGAGTCCGGGTCCGAGTCCGGGTCCGAGTCCGGGTCCGAGTCCGGGTCCGAGTCCGGGTCCGAGTCCGGGTCAGAGTCCGGGTCCGAGTCCGGGTCCAAGTCCGAGTCCGAGTCCAGGTCCGGTTCCGATCCGGGTACGAGTCCGGGTCCCAGTCCAAGTCAAAATCGAAATTCGAAATCACCAAACGTGTACTATGCGTCGTTGAAGAGTTCTGTTCTGATCATCATCAGCAGTTCCACTTCATCAAATGCGACAGTTTTTAATGTAAATGCTTGATTTTATGATGAAAATACAGAAAATTCTATACGTATGCCTTTAAGATTTGAGGAGTTCCCTCGATTCCTTATGGATCCCATCATCAGAACTCGAGCTTGACAGAAATGTGGCTTAAAAACTAAACTTGCTTAGCAAACATAACGAAGAGGACAAATCGCCAAAGGTGAACTATGCGTCGTTGAAGAGTTCCGTTCTGATCATCATCAGCAGTTCCACTTAATCAAATGTCACGTTTTTGAATGTATATGCTTGATTTGTTGATAAAAACACAAAAATCACTATATGTATGTCTTTAAGATTTGAGGAGTTCCGTCGATTCCTCATGGATCCCATCATCAGAACTGGATTTTGACAAAAACGGGACCAATCTGTATGCATATACATGCAATCAAAAAAAGAATTTTTAAAATCGGTCCAGTAATGACGGAGATATGGAGTAACAAACATTTAAAAAATAAAAAAATAAAAAATAAAATAAAAAAAAACATACAACCGAATTGATAACCTCCTCCTTTGGGATTTGGAAGTCGGTTAAAAAAGGTAATCACGGTTCATATCCAGGTCGATATAAGTCTAGTGACCTGTAATTAGTCTAAACCGACAAATCTCAATTTAGCTGTATTCATAATGGTTTTTTTGTTTTTCAAGTCTAAACTGTCACAGACTCTAAAGTTATTTGAGTCCACTGTGTTACGATAACTGAGCCATCACTTATATTTAATTTACATGCATGAACGTATGCGCTATAGACTTATATGTATATGAATAAAGAACAATAAATACAATATAATTTACATAGTTAATTTTCGTAATACAAATGAATCGATTAACTAAGACTAACTTCTTAACTACGCTTCATTACACATATTTTTTTGCAATTCACTCATACCGGGTGTGGCCTGTAACATGAGCAAATAATTAAAACATAGATTGTACTCCTCAAACGGTGACACTTTTGTTCAACACTTTTAAAAATTATGAAGTATTTATACTCCTTATTTTTCATACAAAATAAATATTATCTTCAATGGACGCCGGCGCCACGTCATATCATTGTGATTGACGTTGCTTGTCAAGCCTTAAACATAACAAAATTCACAATACATTGCGTCTTACAACCTTTAAAGTGTATTAAAAATCAAACTACAAGTTATTTTTAAAAGTAGCTGAAGAAATGAAAAGTAGTTGATCAGTATGAGGAATACAGCCTACAGTAAATTTTTTTTCACCTCAGCAGCTCGAACAAGGGTACTTTGCTTCTTAAAAACAGTGAGCAAAATGCGATTTTGCTCACCGAGTCATTCAGGTGACCTTTATAGTCAAATGTCATTTCAACATGCGGGGTCTAATACAAGTTCGATATACTTGGGTTCTATTATCTCTGTCCCTCTAGGTATGTTCTCACTGCTTAGGGTGAAAAATTTTGTGTACTACACGAGATCAAAGTTATTTACATCTCGTGCGCTTTTGAATCCCTTACTACGCTCAAGATTCTAAATTAGATTCACTCGCTACGCTCGTGAATCTATTATAGAATCTTTCGCTTGCACGGGACTCAAAATAAGCACTCGAAGAAATATCAAACTTTGATCTCTTGTTGTACAAATAACTATTGCTCATATTACAGGCCACACCCGGTATATAACAATTTAATAATGTTACTGTATGATATAGGAGGTAAAGTAGCAAACGAATCGCCTGATGGTAGGTGCGACCTGCCGTCGCATCACCAGAGGGGATGTAAGACTTGTAAGGTGATGGTTACTAGTGCTCGACATGCTAATGTCCAATGTCCATCAATAGTTTCAAAAATAAATACCGTATACTATTATATAATACCCAAAATATTTAGCGGCAACATTAATACCCTCAACTGCCCTTATTTCTTTCTTTCTCGCACTAGGCCAATTTAAACATTTAACTTCTTCTTTTCTCTTAACTTTTTCTTACATATGTTTATGGCGGTGGGCCTCAACACATTTGTTATCTTTTAGTTCAGTTATATTTATTTTCTTTTGTATGTCTTGTCAATTTTAATTTTCTCCCTATTAGTTTTAAGTTAGTGATAAGTTAAGTCCCCACCGAAAATCAGCGCTGCGGCTTACCGTCGCAGCATCACGCTGAGTGGGGGTCCTATTTAACGTCTATGTGTCGATATAAAATTTGTAATTTAACTTATCTGTTGACGTAAATAAATTTATTTTCTTTCTTTCTTTCAATAGATGACACCCTGCTGTCACCTCTATTGACAATGGCTTAAGTTTCAAGATAACATCAAAACGAAATCAAAACCATATCAAAATGTTAAAAAGAATCGGTTTCTAGCTTTATACCGGCTTTAAATATAAAACAGAATTAAGGGCACGAAGAATCTTGACTTGGGAAACGGAGTTAGGTTTTTAATTCGTAATTGGGAACCAAAACGTTTGAAAACTTTAAAGTAATTACGATTTTTTTTCATCATCATCTCTTTCTCTCAAACATTCTCTCACTCATCTCTTTCAAAGTCAGTTAACACATTTATTACCACTAAGTTAAAGATTACGCTCGTAAGTGTGTAGACACGTCTTTGCCGTATGTAGCGCTTAGTCGCTACGAACAGTGTACCCGAGTTAGTTAGTTAATTTAATTGTAGTTAGCTGTAGTTTTATATTTATTTATTTTTTGCACAGTAAAAATTGTACAAAGGGCAAACTTAATGCCAGAAGGCATTCTCTACCAGTTAACCCTTGGGCCAAACAGTATTCATATTTATATTTATGTCTATTTTTTTTTAGTTTTTACTAAAATTTATTCACATAGATTCATATATGAAGTGGTACTACTTAACTAAACTAAATTAATATCTAGCTTAACTTGAGGCATTGTATTAACTACTAAGATTGCTGGCGGCATTTCCTCGCTGTATCGCAGTATTTTATTATATTTATTTATGTAAACTTTATTGCACAAAATATATACTTACAACAATGTACAGATGGCGGACTTTATGAAAAATGGAATTGTCTTCCAGTCAACCATAGGGCCAAACAGAGATACCTACAATTGGTGCAGAGAGAGATTATATCCTCGTATTTTTTCTCAAGGTACCGCTCTGAAAGTCGCGTCTAAAAACTTGTAAAAACAATGAAAATCTTTGTAGACATTACGTTATAAAGACAAAGGAATCATACGCTTGGATTTGCATCTGACAATTCTAACGAGACGTCACACGGAGGGAAAACACGGGGGTTCTTGTAAAACAGGGATCCGTACCGAGGAATCAGTTTATTATTTAAATACAGTAAAATTATACATTTTGCGTTTGCGTCAAATCCGGTAGTTCTGATTTTTTGCAGGCTTGTTTATGATGTTGGCCCAATGAATAATCCAAGTTTGTGACCTCGAGCGCCGAACGCAACTTTATCAAAAATCTAATAAACTGCAATTATTTTTAGATTTGGGCGATTATAACCCTAAAGTACTAGTTTTTGATAGTAACTTTCTAGAGCGTTTTTAAAGTAGACTAAATTTGCTATAATAAGACACTATAATTTTCTCTGTGCATCTAATATTTTCCGAGATAAAGCCTTTCAACATTTTATAATTTTACATCAGTTCTTAGCTATAATATAAGGATTAGGTTGGTAATTTATATGGAATTCATCACCGGCACGTTCTACAAAATATTTACGTTCCATAAAAAATGTATGAGTGCCTATTTTGAGCAAATTTAGTCTACTTTAAAAACGCCCTAGGAAGTTACTACCAAAAACGAGTACTTTAGGGTTATAATCGCCAAAAACTAAAAAAATTGCGGTTTATTCGATTTTTGACAAAGTTGCGTTCGGCGCTCGAAGTCACAAACTTGGATTATTCATTGGGCCAACATCATAAACAAGCCTGCAAAAAATCAGAACTACCGGATTTGACGCAAAAGAGCCAGGTTACGAAATTCGACAAAGTTACTGGATTAACATGTGCTGTTGGGAAGTTTAGGAAATTGCGAAATTTTCACTAGATTTTTTTTTGAAATTTCTCATATTTTTGTATTGGAATCGATCTTTTCCATATCTGAAAGTTTCGTTTTTTCATGTGAAATTTTCGAAGGCAGGCAGAGTGATGGCAGGTGGACTTAAATGTTGACCGATTGGTGGCAGCTTTCCGATGAAAAAAGCGCCTTCTCCGTTGGCTCGTTGGGTGGATGACATTCGAATCGCGGGTACAGAATAAATAATAGTACTAGGTACATTAGACTCACTCTCTAACAAAACGCGTCTATCACGATCAGCACAGATATGGCCGCTAGGTGGCGACAGCACCACGCGCGGCTTATGGCAAACCCCAAAATTGGGGTCGAACGGATGGAGTTTTAGCTACCTGTAGCAAAGCGTCGAAATCGCGGAGTGAGCCACGCCTGTCGCGGGACACTTCTGGATGAGACTAGCCCGGTCATAAGTGGCGTACAGTCGCCATCAGATATATCGGAGCGGCCAAGGCGCTCACAAACATCTGAACACGCCTCTATTGTCAAGGCGTTAGAGTGCGTGTTCAGATATTGTGAACACTCTGGCCGTTCCGATATATCTGATGGCGACTGTACACGACAAGAGAGGCCTATGCTCGGCAGTGGGTGATTAGAGGCTAAAATGATGATGATGATGAAGTGATGAAGCGCTGATGGCCTAGCGGTAAGAGCGTGCGACTTTCAATCCGGAGGTCGCGGGTTCAAACCCCGGCTCGTACCAATGAGTTTTTCGGAACGTATATCGGAACTTATACGAAATATCGTTTGATATTTACCAGTCGCTTTTCGGTGAAGGAAAACATCGTGAGGAAACCGGACTAATCCCAATAAGGCCTAGTTTCCCCTCCGGTTTGGAAGTTCGTAAAAACTAGTGTCTACGTCAATTCTCGGGATTAGTTGTCAAGCGGACCCCAGGTTCCCATGAGCCGTGGCCGGGACAACGTGAGGGAGAGAGAAAGATGATGATGATGATGATGATGAAGTGTGGACTGTAGTACCAGTGCTACCGGTTGGTAATCTTGCGAGTTACGCCGTCGGTGTGTTTGCTCTGGCTAATTGGAACGCGTCGTCGCCTGCGGGCGAATAGGGCGGCTCCACTCACGGGTATCGATACAAATTTAATTAAATATTAATTTGCATGTTACATTTGTTGTTTTTGAATGGCGTCAGATCGCACAGGATAGGAACGAATGGCGAAATCTAGTGTCGGAGGCCAAGATCCACTTCGGGTCGCTGAGCCAGCGAAGTAAGTAAATAAGTACATGTTTTGACACGAGCATTGAGAAAATTCCTAAAGTTTCATGAGAAAATTCGTACCCGTAAAATTTTAAAAGTGCGGCGAAAATCGGAATGATGTTACTTAAGTGTCATTGCCGTCATTGGATATATTGATACATAAATAATAGGTATGTACACATGTAGTGCATAATTATTTTCCATCTTATTTTCACGGAAACGTACGAACGTGTCTTGCTATTTCAGTCTCTTTACAAAAAGTACTGAGGTACGGTGGTCGGTGGTTACCGTTTTAATATTCGCCCATATTGAATTTACACACTGTATAGTTAGGGTTGCAATAATTAGTCAAAACTGATAAGGGACAGTGGTATTCTAGGGCACTATTCTAGAGCATTAATAAATAAATAAATAAATATTATAGGACATTTTTACACAAATTGACTAAGCCCCACGGTAAGCTCAAGAAGGCTTGTGTTATGGGTAGGTACTCAGACAACGATATACATATATAATATATAAATAGGTACCTACATAGAAAACAACCATGACTCGGGAACAAATATTTGTATCAGCAAACAAATAAATGCCCTTACCAGGATTCGAACCCGGGACCATCGGCTTCATAGGCAGGGTCACTACCCACTAGGCCAGACCAGTCATCAAAATACGGGAAATTAATATACGGGACAAAAACGGGACCGGTAAAAATACGGGACGTTATACTTAAATATGGTGACAGTCCCGTATATACGGGACGAATGGCAACCCTATGTATAGTATACGTGATAACTTTCCTTTTGGACACTTCAATTATCTTTAAATAAAAGCGTCATTCTAGATCTGTGGTCGTCATCAGTAGTCATCATCCGTCAACCTCGTAAGGGTCACCCCACATCTGGCGTCTTTCGAGCGTCGGCGTCTACAATTCTATGGCCGCTGCTCGACGCAACGTCGACGCAACTGCGCAGCGACGTCATGTTCCATAGCGCTGACCAGACGCCGGCGCTCGAGGGACGGTAGATGTGGGGGGGCCCTAAGACCCACCATATAAAGTTTTCAAATTTTTAATTTGAACCTTATTCTATAAGTAAATTGGAACGAAAATCGTTTGTTTTAAAAAACAATGAAACAAAAGAAATGCTACTTTATTTGTTTCATGAAAGATTCAAATTAGATTGTAGGAATATGTATACTTGGTCAAGCAGACCTTGTCAGTGGAAAAACGCGGCAAATTTGAAAAATGTAGGCGTGAAGGGATATCGTCTCATAGAAAATGAGAATTTTCTACTGACAAGATTTGCTTAATTGACCATCATTGTATTCATCATTGTAATGTACTTACATTTAGTCTTAGGAGGTTAGAGTCGCACAAAGAAAAGTTTCCAGCGGATTTGATAGCCCACACAGTGTAAGTGTTATTTATACGTCACAATTTCAAGAAGCTATCAAAATCGCTGCAGGCTTTTCACGGTCTGACTCTAATATCACATTAATGTTCCTCGATAATTTCCTTCCATCATTTATCGATATAACCATTGACAGCCCCCCTCCCTATCACCTTGTTTAAATATTAATCCAAACGACAAAGGGGTCGATTGCGGGACGCCGCGGCTTTGTGCCTATTCACGAGGGAAGGGGGTTGAGAGGGGGGGGATTTATACAACGGTGTTATGATGTGTATAACTACGGTGTAATGGTTGGTTACAATACATTTTTGATTTTTTGGTTGACCGTTTTTTGATTGGAGCTTTTACCGCTGACTGTACCTACTTTTCTTTCAACCAGTATTACTCATCGAGACCAAACCTTGAAAGAGCAGTCACCTGCAATAATATTTTACACAACGAAGGCCGCAAAAATATCTCATACGATCTTCTCTTGTAGAGCCGTAAGAGCGTGTCACAAATTTTTGAGGCCTTAAAGAGTAACATATTATTGCAGGTGACTGTACATATGCAGTGTCTTTGTCGGCGGCCGATCGTAAGATCAGGCAGATCGTAATGTTCCTATGTAATGTTTTGACCATAGTTACATTAAACTAATTTAAACACTGAGAGAAAAGTACAACAAAAATACACTTAGAATTACAAAAATAAACTTAATCCGGGGACAAGGAGAGTTAACTAATAGGAACAAATTGACTTTTGCAATTTCTATTAGTTCTTGCAATTTCTATTATCTGTTTGTTGAAATTATATTTGGGATTACTGAGCTGTTTGTAGAAATAAATAAACTTTACAGAAATAGTGAAACGTCCATAATTATTACTAAATTTCCGTCGACTCAGGGAACTAGTTAAAGAGTTTTACGTTTTAACGATATGCCTAGGAATTTCACGATATGCCTGATCTTACGATCGGCCGCCGACATCTTAATTACATAGATGTAATTAGACTAATCAAAAAGTAATCGCCCTGCACGCTATAAAGCAACGTCATTATCATCGCGTCACAAGCATTTGTCTCGAATAAAACAAATAATTACGACCTAAAAACTTATAACCCACAAGTTTGTCTGGAAGAGATCGCTCTTTAGCGATAAGACCGCCTCTTGTCTACCATAGTCTAATTTATATGCTTAATGCTTATAGTCGCGCCAAGAAAAGTCTGCAGCGGATTTGATAGCCCACGCAGTGTAAGTGTTGTATACGTTATAATTTCATAGAAGTTTGACGTTTAAAATGACACTTGCACTGCGCGGGCTATCAAATCCGCTGCAGATTTTTCACGGTCTGACTATAGTATGCTTTTAGACGAACAGATATTTTAAGAGAACTACTTTTATAATCTAAACATCGTAAAAAAATGTATTTTATTTCAGTAGAGTAAGTAAGTAGATTTAAAGTACTCAGTTCGGAATCTATACATATAGTTCGTTTTTTTAGCATTAGAAATAAGGTAAACAATCTTGATGTGTCTTTTAATTGAAAAACACGTTTTAAAAATAAATCACGGCAAATATGTAACAATTATGAATCTAATACGATCATTTATTTCTTCTTTCGTAAGTAATAGTTACTGATTTTTTCAATTAAAAGGCGTGTCAAGATGGCTTACCTTCTTTCTATTGTTAAAAAATCGATCTATACAGGGCCCGATTCGGATTTTGAAATAGACATCTATTAGACATCTTTTAGACATCACCAAGATACGATAACGATATGTTTAAGATCTAACCTGTCAATTTTGACATTTGCGCGATTCTGGAGATACTGTTGAACGATTTCCACAGGATATGACTTAGAGATTTAATTCACATCTAATAGATATCTTACTCTATCTAACGTAAAAGTGACATTGGTTGCCCGAATTGCGCTGCAAAAGAGAACTAGTTGATATCTAAACTATAACGTATCTAGAATGGATCTAGTACGTGTCGTCTCTTGTGAATATCTTGAAGTTCGAATACGGCGGACAGGCCCGTGATGGCGCCGCAGTCATGCACATACTCGTAGCAATAGGAATAGAAACGGGCGACGCAGTCCAGACATCGCTAATTGACCGACGGACCCTCATTTTTCTCTCTTTCCCGCCAGATGGCAGAAGGGGACAATAATGTATTATTAAATTTGCTGCGTTTGGTTTTTGCATGTGTTAGCGGTTAGAGTAGATTTGTGTATCTATACATAGAGAAGCTTATAGAAATATAAGTTCTGTAAAACGAACCAACGAAAGTCAAAAAAGTCATATCATTTTAATAATAGTTACAAACTCAACGTAAAATATAGTTCATACTTATTTATAGTTCGTTTTTAGCATTAGAAAGAACTTGCAAGAAGGTAAGCGATCTTGACATGTATTTTAAGTGAAAAACGCTTTTTAAAAATCAAAAACTATTACTTACGAAAGCAGAAGAATATAAATGATCGTATTAGATTCATAATTGTTACATATTTGCCGTAACTTATTTTTAAAATGTGTTTTTTAATTAAAAGACACATCAAGATTGTATACCTAATTTCTAATGCTAAAAAACACGAACTATAAGGTACATTATTAACTCTGTGTAGTAAAAATATAGTAAAATACTCTTTTGATTTAATAGAGTTATCACATAGCCACAAAAATGTGTTGAAATTCCTAAATCCGAGCCCGATCCAAATATTTCTGAACTATTTCACGCTCAGACACAAAATGAAGATCTAGCCCGTTACATTCCACACGACTAATTGACATTCCGACATTTTAGCCCTTCGCCACAGAGAAAACATTAGATTAAGTAGAGTGCTAACTTCATAGCCGAAATAGTTATTTGTTTTACAAGGGGGCAAAGTTGTTGTTTATCCGCTTGTGCTGATATTGATACCCGAGCATGCGAAAGATTCCAAAATTGAACCACGAGCGTAGCGAGTGGTTCGAAAAATGGAATTTTGAGCGTTGCGAGGGTTTCAAAGCACGAGGGTTAAACAAAACGTGCCCCCGAGTGAAACACAAAATTTTTCACCACACCAACCCGAAGCAAATATTAAATGTAAAATATCAAACAAAATCAAAACAAATCAAATCCAAATGAATGTTATTAGATATTTATCATCCAAAATCATCATTTAAAAGTCAATTCTACCAGCAAACATAAGAAAACAACTCAAAATTTGCATTTGATTACTTTGCCTCACATGTGGATAAAATGCAACTTTGCTATTCGTTTTTGAAGTGCAAAGTAATTCATTCCGAGCTGGTGTGGTGAAATCACATTTAAGAGCCCATCAACGTGCACACTACACACTAGTGCCACTGCTAAGTAATCTTGATTATTTTAAATTTAACAGCCGTTTTTGTTTTAGTTCATAGATCGACGAATCCAGCATCATAAATAGCGGCCAAGTGCGTGTCGGATTCGCCCATGAAGGGTTCCGTAGGAGGAAGTAACATAATAAAATTGCGGTTTACGATTTATGACGATTAAAAAAAAACTACTTACTAGACCTCATTGAAACCAATTTTCGGTGGAAGTTTGCATGGTAATGTGTATCATATATTTTTTTTTAGTTTTATCATTCTCTTATTTTAGAAGTTACAGGGGGGGGGGGACACATTTTACCACTTTGGAAGTGTCTTTCGCGCAAACTATTCAGTTTAGACAAAAATGATATTAGGAACCTCAATATCATTTTTGAAGACCTAACAATAGATACCCCACACGTATGGGTTTGATGAAATTTTTTTTTAATTTCAGTTCTAAGTATGGGGGACCCCCAAAATTTATTGTTTTTTTTTTCTATTTTTGTGTGAAAATCTTAATGCTGTTCAGAGAATACATCTACTTACCAAGTTTCAAGAGTATAGTTCTTATAGTTTCGGAAAAAAGTGGTTGTGACATACGGACGGACAGACAGAGTCATGACGAATCTATAAGGGTTCCGTTTTTTTCCATTTGGCTACGGAACCCTAAAAACTAGTTTGATGTATTCAAAAGGCGCTTATACAAAATACAGTACGTAGCAGCCACCTTTTTAAATATTCTTCGTTAATTTGAATAATCGCAATTATTTAGCGGTGGCGCTAGTGCGCACGTTGATGGGCTCTTAAGAGGGAAGTATACGAGTTATATCAGTGTATAGAGCTCATTTATTAGGGTTCCGTACCCAAAGGGTAAAACGGGACCCTATTACTAAGGCTACGCTGTCCGTCCGTCCGTCCGTCCGTCCGTCCGTCCGTCCGTCCGTCCGTCCGTCCGTCCGTCCGTCTATCACCAGGCTGTATCTCACGAACCGTGATAGCTAGACAGTTGAAATTTTCACAGATGATGTATTTCTGTTGCCGCTATAACAACAAATACTAAAAACAGAATAAAATAAAGATTTAAATGGGGCTCCCATACAACAAAAGTGATTTTTGACCAAAGTTAAGCAACGTCGGGAGTGGTCAGTACTTGGATGGGTGACCGTTTTTTTTTTGCATTTTTTTTGTTTTTTTTTTGCATTATGGTACGGAACCCTTCGTGCGCGAGTCTGACTCGCACTTGCCTGGTTTTTTCTACTATTTTATGTCGCACTAAACTTTTTAATTGACCTTTAGGTTTAGTCGCATCAAACAAAGTCTGCAGCAGATTTGATAGCCCACGCAGTGTAAGTGTTATGTATACGTCATAATTTCATAGAAGTTTGACGTTTAAAATGACACTTGCACTGCGTGGGCTATCAAAATCGCTGCAGACTTTTTACGGTCTGACTATATGCTTATTTATTTCTCAATGCCTTCACGAAATAATTCGCACTATGCGGTCAGAACATTAATGGTCTGACCGGCGTCTGTCAAAATATTTAACGCGGCAAGCTTGTCCCTAAAAGCGATCTCTTCAGTTATTCCAGGCCGCGCTTCCCAGACGTTGTTTGTCTTTAATTTTAAACTCATTCTGTATTCATTAGGCGGTGTCTTTGTGATTTTTTTAGCGACCCCTTTTGGGGTTCCTTCGGGAGTTGGCGTTTAGCGATGGAAATTGAAAGAAAGTTAATGAAATGTAATTTTGGCCGAACGAAAGAAAGAAGTCCTCGCGTTTTTCGGTTTTTTAACATGGTTCATGGGAATCTGGGGTCTGCTTGGCAATTAATACCAACAATTTGCGTATTAGGCACTTGACTGCCATTGGGCCAGTCATTTTAAGCCTAAAAAGGGGGTCAACCTCGGAATGAGAGATAATGCTGGAAACTCGTATACACCTTCGTTATGACATTTTAAAGGTTCTCTTAAAAGTTCGCGTCACAAGTTAATCAAGGTCAAAGTTCATGAAAATCGGTTTTTTGCGAATACCAAGGAATGGAATTCCTTGCCGGCGTCTATATTTCCGTGTTCTTATAACCCGGCAACCTTCAAATCAAGAGTGAACAGGCACCTTCTGGGCAAGCTCGCTCCATCGTAGGCCACGTCTACGCCTCGGCTAGTCTGTGGCCATGAGTAAGCCCATTCATAATAATAATAATAAATCAAGATTTCTATAACTCCACCGCTGTTTACATGTAGGGAAGAATTGTAGAGCATAAAATTTGTGACACGTTAAGCTTCGAACATTTTTTCATGAGATTAACCGTTTTCAAGATATAGGGCACAGAAAGCGCAGTGATCAGACATAAGTACCTACTATAAGTTGGTTTGATAGTGAATGAGACCTTACATTTTGTGACTATGCGCTGAAACTTGGCACAGTTGATTTTTAGCTGGTCTGAGTAGATTTGTGTTGACCGGGAGACATCGAGAGCCACGGCACATTTAGTGGGGGGAGGGGGGTTAAGTTCGACGCTGCCGCGCTTCAATTGAAGCATCATTTCTCTAAAGCTATACATATTAGGACATGTGATATATCATTTCCGGATAAATTATGGATGGGGAATCTATTTTTGGAACTAAAACAATGTACTTTCTAACAAAGAAAACGAATAAGAATTAACTTAAAACTACTTCATCTCGCTATTTTAACTACAGGTAGAAATTTCGGGAGTTAAATAAAAGCATGTGAAAACATTTTCATGTATTATTAGTACTTAAAATCTACCTCTTTCCTGTAGAAATACCTTAAGTGAAAGGCTATAAAGCTTAATTTCCTGATTAAACCTCAATAAAGGGGTACCTTTTCTGTAGTAAACTGTCATAAAATCATTACATACATACACACAAGCTGTTAGCTATTGTCCACAGGAGGGGCCACTTTTGTTTTAAAATCTATATGTGATCCATAAGTGTCATTTTAACGATTAATAAACTTTATAGAACGTATTATTCACACAGATTACCAGCTCGCCTTGCGTTATAGTGCGTTTCCCGTGCCGCTGCGCCTTCTATGCCGTATATCTTGAAAATGGCTAATGGCATGAAAAAACGTTTTATACCTAACTCGTCGCAAATTGTATGCCCTACAATTCTTACCTACATGTCGATAAAATTGGAGCTATAGGAAACTTGATATCCGCGAATAACCAGTTTTTATGACCTTTGACCTGGAATAACTTCCGACGCGCACACGATATATGCGTCGACTTTTAAGAGAACCTTTAAAATGTCATAACTAAGGTGTATACGAGTTTCCAGCTTATTATCTCTCATTCCGAGGTGAAACCCTTAATTTAACTGGGCCACCATCTGACCTTCCAACCCAGAGGGTAAACTAGACCTTGTTGGGATTAGTCCGGTCTCCTCACGATGTTTTCCTTCACCGAAAAGCGACTGGTAAATATCAAATGATATTTCGTACATAAGTTCCGAAAAACTCATTGGTACGAGCCGAGATAAGGGCTTTATCGGGATTAGTCCGGTTTGCTTAGTTTGAAGCTTGGTAGATATGTTTAAAGGGGCCTTTGATTAACAGTCCGCCGGACGGTATCGGCCTGTCAGTTGTTCGGAACTGTCAAAATTTTGTTCTTACTGACAGGCCGATACCGTCCGGCGGACAGTTAATCAGTGGGCCCCTTAGGAGTTCTCCCAAATATTTATACCGGATGTGGCCTGTAATATGAGCAAAAAATTTAACAGTAGGCTGTACTCCTCATATTGACCAACATTTGTTCAGCGACTTTTAAAAATAACCTGTGGTTTGATTTTTAATACACTTTAAAGTTTATTCTAAGACGCAATGTATTGCGAATTTTGTTATTTTTAAGGCGTGACAAGCAACGTCAATCACAATGATGTGGCGTGGCGATGGTGTCCATTGAAAATAATATTTATTTTGTATGAAAAATAGGGAGTCTAAATACTTCATAATTTTTAAAAGTTGTTGAACAAAAGTGTCACCGTTTGATGAGTACAATCTATGTTTTAATTATTTGCTCATGTTACAGGCCACACCCGGTATATTTATTAAACATTTTGAAATCGGTCGCTCTCGTGACAATTGTCTTATCCCCTTGTATAACCTGACGTTATTACTTCTTCTCCCTGCGACATATTTCACGAATATTGCGCATATGCGGCAGTGATATCTTTTTCTCATTTCCTACGTTTCCATAAATCGGCGCGGCGGGGTGTACGCTGTCTGTTTTACTATTATTTTACGAGAATATGTGTGACATTATCTATGAAAAGGGACCTTAATGTCGATGGCGCTTACGCCATTATTAACGATGCTCCGATATAAATATTAAATATAATGCCCCGCGACGCTCTGCGGCGTAAGCGCCATCGACAATAAGTTCCCTCTTCGTAGATAATGCCCCATGTATGTTTATATCGTCGGGTGACAAGCGAAAGTCACTAAGTACGATCAAAAAATTAAAGTAACAATGCACTTTATTACATTTGTAACACGGTTTATTGTCCATTAATTTCAATGGTGTTAGTTAGTGACTTTTGCTTGTCACCCGACGATATGTATAAACTCTTTATTTTACAAAACACAAAACAAAAATGTATGGCACCGGATAGGCAGTACAAAGGCGAACTTATCCTTTTAAGGGATTTCTTCCAGTTAACCTTTGAGTAGATGAGAATTGATGAAGAACGGTAGACAAATATATGTAGGTATATATGTGGCTAAAAAATAACTGCATTCCCGTATCCAGGGAGTATTTGGGATTATACTGAGCAACTTTTACTATGGGACCAACCCCGAAATCGTGAAAAAGAAGAAGAATCACTCTATTGATAGGCGAAAACCGCATGAAAATCCCTTCAGTAGATTTTGAGTTTATCGCGAACATACATACACACAAACGGACAGACGCCGCAAGGGACTTTGTTTTATAAGGTGTAGTGACAGGCGTGGCTCACTCCGCGATTTCTTCGCTTTGCTACAGGTAGCTAAAAGTACATCCGTTCCACACCAATTTTGGTGGCTAGCCATAAGCCGCGCGTGGCGCTGTCGCCACCTAGCGGCCATATCTGTCCATCGTAACAGACGCGTTTTGTTAGAGAGTGAGTCAAGTACTATTATTTATTCTGTGGTAGTGACAGTGATACATAGACTGATCAACATATAAGTCTCCTTAAACCTCCTTTGCGTTGCCAAGTCGGATAAAAAGGGGAACATATTTTCACACCCGTCTCTACCTCCATATATATCTACACACCCCTACGTAGATTCCTATCGCAGTGTTAATTGAAATATCGGGGGCGGGCAAAAAGTACATGAATCAAACGGTCAGCGAAATCGGTTGTCCATTTTTGCCCCCCTCCCCCTTTGTATGGATTTTTCTGTGCGGACCACCAATTAAAAACAGATTGGGAGCCGATTTGTGAAAAGGAGGTTGTTATTTGCGATTATTTTTCTTTAACACATTCAGTGCCACTAAGTGGTACGGGTTACGCTCGTAGCGCGTAGCCACGGTTTCGCCGTATGTAGCGCGTAGTCGCTACGAACAGTGTACCCGTCAGGGTTCTTGGCCCTGAATGTATTAATAGGTTCAGTCAGCTATGGTCAAAGTAACTAAATAAATAAATATAAAATAAGTTTTTGGTAAAAATTTCATTTTTGGTACAAGCTTTTATCGCTGACTGTACTTTTCTTACGACAGACAACTAATACTCATCGAGACAATTCTAAAATAAATATTTTAGGGGAGGGAAATTTATTTTTTCGCATTTTCGGGGTTGGTTCCGTAGTAAATGTTGCTCCGTATAATCCCAAAACTTCTTTGACAACGGGAATGCACTTATTTTTTGGCCACCCTGTATAATATACAGTCGTACATATATTATAGTCGGTACCTAGTGTTACTACTTACTAGGTAGGTACAATCAGCAGCAGTAGTTGCTAAGCGGGCCAGGTGTTCAAAATGATCTTGACGCGAATTTATTGTTAACAGAATAAGAGCGTGTCAAGGCAATTTTGAACACCTCGCCCGCTTAGCAACTTCTGCTGCTGACTGTTCTTACAAAAAACACAAATCAAAGTATTTCATAAAATAATTTGATTTGTCTAACGTATATATTTTGAATAAAAGGTGTCACATGGGCGTAGCCGATCCCTTTTCAATGAAACACCAACGCCGCTGACCGTGTCGGTAAGCGAGACATGAATAGACTTTACAACCATTTGTGAAATATATTGACTCCCTTGAAGGATTTAGCGCAATATAAATATTAGAGGCAGTATAGTACACTGCCCCTCCTGCAAACAAGTTTCTATGCAGTAGGGGCTAGTTATCTCTGCAGCTTATATACTCATACCTACATACAATAATGAAGATGCGTCGGCATAAGTAAAATAAAAGTGTGTAAAAATGTATTTCATTTTGTTAATATCCATAGAGGGAATCACGACAATTCAAACGAACAACCAAAATCCGCAATATGGTATAAAACTCGCATGCGAGTTCTCGTATCGTTTACTGCAGCCCTAATTAAGCCCATTCATAATAATAAAAAAAATTAAGAAGTGTACGGGTTTTTATGGTTAGACCAAGAAAAGTCTGCAGCGATTTTGATAGTCCACGCAGTGCAAGTGTTATTTTAAACGTCAAATTTCAATGAAATTATGACGTATAAATAACACTTTATTTACGGCATAATTTTATTTTGAATTTGAAGAATACAGCTCGTTTTGACGGGACTCGGCGCTTAAAAAACTTCTGAGTCCTTTAAGTCACGAGTCAAGTTATTTGTTGAGTCTTTTCTAAGAGCAACTCAAAACGATTCGAGCCTCCAAATAAAGAATCCGTCAACAATTAAGATTTTCCTAAATAACAGTAAAGAAATTTAGCGTTATTGTATGATTTGTGTCCACAACTCTTACATAAGGACAATGCATTTCGAAATTGTTTGTACAAATAAATCAATAGTTCTCTAAAAAGGACTTGAGTCTCTACAAAAGGGAAAAAGGATTCCTAGTAGTGTTAATTTTTTTTTCTTAGCCTATTTGTGTGTCCCACTGCTGGGCAAAGGCCTCTCCCCTGGTTCTCCATAAATTAGTGTTAAATTAGTTTATATAAATTATTTATTGTATGTATTATATGTATTAAGTATATTATATTATTTGTATGTAGTATATGTATATATGTAGTTGTGTTAGATTTTAGATTAGCTTTAGTGATTAGTAGCACCGCCCACAATCTCTCCGCTTTGCCTTAAGGTTGACTGGTAGAGAATGCTTTTGGCATTAAGTCCGCCTTTTGTACGATAAGTTTTCTTTTGTGCAATAAAGTTTAAATAAATAAAAGGGTCTCTAACAAGTTGGAAAGAACTCGAGTTTAGACTTCATTAAGAGTCTGAAAAACTGAGTCGGGTCTAAGCAAAGTACTCAAAGGACTCGAGTCCTAACCAACACTAAATTGACTAAGGAATGCAAATCGGTTATTTTTGAATGGAAATAACCGCGGTTTCGGTTAAAAACCGATTATTTCCATACAAAAAATAACCGATTTGCATTCCCTGAAATTGTCCTCCGTGTCAAAGTACTGTTTGCTGCACGCACTGCGGGCAGGGGTGCGTAAGTTAGCCATAAAGCAGGAATTCATGGCGGCGGCAAAGTGGCAGTACATTTCCCGCAGCTCCTGTCAGAAGCAGGGGTGCTCAATTACAATAACGGGTTTACTTTCTGAAGGTATCCAATGAAAGATTCAAATTCAGATTATTTATTGATAAAATTTAATATTTTTCTAAAAAAATTTTTTCGGCAGTCGCTTTCGTAAAAACTAGTGCCTACGTCAATTCATGCGACAAGAAATTGTAAAAAGTTATTACGGGCACTACTTCCTACGTAACTGTCACATTTTTAAAGTAAAATGCTTAAACATGGCAACAATTTAGTCAGTATATATTATTTAGTTCCATTTTATTTAATTTCTACTATTTTATGTCGCACTATAAGATTGTCCCCAAATATTAATTATAGGTATTTATATTTATTTATTTAGGCCTCGTCGGCGATGGCGGGATAACTTGGACTCCTTCTTAAGGCTGGCCAGATAATGCACTAAACAGAGACGAGTGGAGGAAGAGGGGGGAGGCCTTTGCCCAGCAGTGGGACACAGTGGGCTCTGAATAATAATAATCAATGTCATGGCATGTGTCCGAAACTCTTAGCAACAGCCCAGACTTATTTTCCACCCTTTAAACCAGCGGTCGGCAACCTTTTAGCAGCCCAGGGCCACATAGTAGTTAACGGAGGTGACGCGGGCCGTACTTTGTTAATATTTATGACTTTATGAGACATTGTCGCTTGTCACTATTACATACAAAATAGCCAAGGCGGCGCTCGGGCCGCAAGTGACAGTTTCACGAGCCGCATGCGGCCCGCGGGCCGCAGGTTGCCGACCGCTGCTTTAAACCATAGACCAAGACTCTTTCTATTTTACCAAGTAAGTATAATAGCTCCCAATGCCTGCTGAAACCGGTTTACGGGTATCTATTGATGTACCCGTGAATGGGTTCCAGCAGGCGTTCTACATGATATCAAAGCTCTCCAAACGGCCTCTACGTGTTGGATCTATATCCCCACGCACGCCTTATAAATGACCGGGCTTAAAAACCCGAGAGTTTGTAAGGAGGTACAAATAATAATTTTACTTATTACCCTATTCCTACATTACATTACATTAACTTTAGCATCTAAGGTTATAAATTGTTATATTATTTTAGTTAAAATTAAATATGTATGGAATTAATAAAGCTTTATTCATTCATTCATTACCATATTATTCCTATCAATACAGTACATTCCTATGTCCAATAATTCATTTGTAAAATTAAGATGCGGCAGTCATCTGTATTTTTGTCATAACAATTTAGCCCCCTGTCTTACTCCTAGAGGCGTGAAGTGATGGCTCACTGCACAATCCTGTCTTGTATTCTACGCTGACTGTACAGTCTTGATACTTGGGTATTTCAGTATTGAAGCGACGGAGCATTTTGTCATAAGGGGCCCACTGATTAACAGTCCGCCGGACGGTATCGGCCTGTCAGGTAGAACAAAATTTTGACAGTTCCGAACAACTGACAGGCCGATACCGTCCGGCGGACTGTTAATCAGTGGGCCCCTTAACAACTGTCTTACTTCTAGAGGCGTGAAGTGATAGCTCACTTCACAATTTTGTCTTGTATTCTACGCTGACTGTAGAGTCTTGATACTCGGGTATCTCATTATTGAAGCGACAGAGCTTTTTGTCATAACAACTGTCTTACTCCTAGAGGCGTGAAGTGATGGCTCACTGCACATTTCTGTCTTGTATTCTACGCTGACTGTACAGTCTTGATACTTGGGTATCTCAGAATTGAAGTGGCGGAGCTTTTTGTCACAACAATTTAGCCCTGTCTTACTCCTAGAGGCGTGAAGTGATGGCTCACTGCACAATTATGTCTTGTATTCTACGCTGACTGTACAATCTTGATCCTTGTGTATCTCAGAATTGAAGCGACGGAGCATTTTGTCATAACAATTTAGCCCCCCGTCTCACTTCTAGGGGCGTGAAGTGCCGCCGTCTATTGGCAGCGTGCCCACTTACCCAGAAGGCTGGCATCACTGCAATGTTAATTTATGGTTGCATACCTCCTCCTTGTTTTGAGGTCGGTTAAAAATATGGAGATTCGCCTCCAGTACGGCTACCATAAGTATGGAACTGACATGAACGCTGGCGTGAACTTAACTTTCTTTGCATATCGCTCGTACTGACATATTAATGCGAGTGAGATGTAAAGAAAGTAAATTATGTTAGAGTAATATATGTCAGTTTTGATATGTATGTAGTCACCTGCAATAATATGTTACACAACGAACGTCGCAAAAATATGTGACACGATCTTATTTGTAGAACCATAAAAGCGTGTCAAATATTTTTGCGGCATTCAAATAGTTATATATTATTATAGGTATAGTTATTGGCAAGTATCAAAAGCGCTCGAGCGGCGTAAAGAGGGCGCCTTATCGCGAGATGTAGCATGAATTTTAATATTTAATTAAAAACTTCAGCAGCGCTGTTCGGAACATGTTGGAGCTTGGTATAGCTAATGGCGCGTAATGTGGCCAATGGTTGGCAATCGAGTGAAGAATCTAATCTTTAAAGGGGCCCACTGATTAACTGTCCGCCGGCCAGTATCGGCCTGTCAGTTGTTCGGAACTGTCAAAATTTTGTTCTAACTGACAGGCCGATACCGTCCGGCGGACTGTTAATCAGTGGGCCCCTTAAGGTACTGATGTGCCGTTAGAGTTGGACCAAGACAAGTCTGCAGCGGATTTGATGGGCCACTCTGTGCAAATGTTATTTATACGTCATATTTTCATAGAAATTTGACGTTTAAAATAACACTTGCACTGCTTGGGCTACCAAATCCGCTGCAGACTTTTCTTTGTCTGACTCTAGAATGTTTCCGAAATCGCGAAATTTCCACAGCGAAAAATTTCAGAAACAGAATGAAATATATTTAAGTGGGGCTCCCATACAACAAGCGTGCTGTTTTCTACGTAATGGTACGGAACCCTTCGTGCGCGAGTCCGACTCACACTTGGCCGGCTTTCTTTAGTACCTATAGACATCTATTTTGGTTTATTGCTATAGCAGTATTTCCTAATAAATCTTAAGAAACATCTCACCCCTGAAATTAGTCCGTAATTAAAAATAACAGCGCATAGTCGGCCGATTGGATCAGGCACGTTCCCAACCCTCCGTACAAACCTATTTTATCTTGAGCTCAGAGGGTTTATCGCGAACATCAAAACTGCCGTATTCGAACTTCAAGATATTCACAAGAGACGACACGTACTAGATCCATTCTAGATACGTTAACGTTATAGTTTAGTTATCAACTAGGTCTCTTTTGCAGCGCAATTCGGGCAACCAATGTCACTTTTACGTTAGATAGAGTTAGATATCTATTAGATGTGAATTGGATCTCTAAGTCATATCCTGTGGAAATCGTTCAAGAGTATCTCCAGAATCGCGCAAATGTCAAATTTGACAGGTTAGATCTTTTTAAACATATCGTTAGCGTATCTTGATGATATCTAAAATTTATCTAATACATATCTATTTTAAAATCCGAATCGGGACCAAAATCTAAATTTCTTAGTTTAGGGTTCCATACCACAAAAGGAAAAAAACGGAATCCTAAAGGGGCCCACAGATTACCAGTTCGCCGGACGATATAAGCCTGTCAGTTGTTCGGAACTGTCACCTATAGGATCACTTTTTTGACCGTCCATCCGTGCGTCTGTCAGTCAAGACCCTGTCGGCTCGATTCGGGAATTGAAATAGAGACTCACTAGATATGAAATAGTAAAGATATGTGACGTTCCACGGAAAAAGGTACCTTATGGTGACTGGCGCCGCGATTCGGGAAATGAATTAGAGATTCACTAGGTATCAGTGGCGGCGCGTCCATAAAAGCCGATTCCCACCGGCTTGCCTGTTTTTGGACGTTTGAGCAGAGTTGTAAGGGAAATGGGTAAGCCAAATTAGCCCCGGCTTGCCTATGGATATGTTTGACGCGCCGCCACTGCTAGGTATGAAATAGTGAAGATATGTGACGTTCCACGGAAAAAGGTACCTTATGGCGGCTGGCGCTTACGTCACATAGCGCCGCAATAATATTGGAGCGGCGTTAATAATAGCGTTAGCGCCAACTGCCATAAGGTACCTTTAGGGATTTCGAGGGATGTCACATATCTTTAAGTAAGTAAGTAAGTAAATACTCTTTATTGCACCACAAAGAAAAATAAAATAACAGATTTACAGTGTAAATAATGGTAGCAACAGGCGGTCTTATCGCTGTAAGCGATCTCTTCCAGACAACCTTGGGGTAGCAGGATATAAAGAATAGAAAACTTTTAAAAACAGGTAGTGCACGAAATAAGTTACAGGAATAAGAAGATTACACATTCGGTCATATACAATTATATAAATATGTACCAATAGGTACAAACAAATAGTTTAATATATATAACATACATATACATATATATAAACACATACAAAAATACAAACACAATATATATATATATATATAAATATATAATATATACACAGGGGCACATTAAGGAAGAGATAAGTAATGATTCTTTAGAAGGTTTTTAAAGCTTTGGAGAGTTTTAGCACACCTAATGTCTAACGGCAGACTGTTCCACAGACGAACAGCTCGAAACGTAAAGGAGTCATTATAAAATTTCGTAGAAGAAGGAGGGGGAACAAGTTGATATTTCCGTGAAGGCCTGACGGAGGAGAGATAACTAAAACGTTCTTTAAGGTATGAAGGAGTAGCGGGGTTGAAAAGAATGCTATAGAGAAGAGCTAAGATATGAGAATTACGTCGAAGACGTATAGGGAGCCACTTGAGCTGGGCACGAAAGTTGGAAATATGGTCAAATTTACGCAGGCCAAATATAAATCTGATACAAAGATTTTGAAGGCGTTCAAGTTTACTAAGCTGGTCTTCAGTAAGATCCAGATAACAGGTGTCGGCATAATCTAATATAGGCATAAGAAGCGATTGTGATAGCGCAATTTTCGTGGCGAAAGGCAAGAAATTACGTAGTCGGCGAAGAGCACCCATTGATGCAAACATCCTCCTGCTTACCTCGCTAATCTGAGGGATCCAAGATAAAGTGCAGTCTATTATGATCCCGAGATTTTTTACCTGTTTAGCGAATGGAATGTGGACACCATCAAACGTAATGGAAGGTAGCACAGAAAAATCAATCCTAGGAATAAGTTTAGAGCTACCTACAATTATCGTTTGGGTTTTGGTTGGGTTGACTAAAAGTCCGTAACGCCTGCTCCAATCCGAGATGTTACCCAAGTCACGATTTACGGAGTTGATAATCATAGGTAGATCGCTAATGGTGCCTTGAGAGTAAATTTGTAGGTCATCGGCATAAAGGTGGTATGAGGAAGAAAGATTACTAGTAATTGAGTTTAAAAAAAATAGAAAAAAGAAGAGGAGACAACACGCCACCCTGCGGAACGCCGGCCAGCGTGCTGCACCACGAAGAACAGAGAGAATCTACTTTTACGCGTTGCCGACGACCTTTTAAATAACTACTAAACCAATCAATCACCACAGGAGATATATTAAAAGAATGCAGGATTCCGAGCAGAACGTCAAAATCAACCGTGTTGAAAGCGTTACTAAAATCCAACAGCGATAACACGGTTACCTTTCTGTTGTCCATTCCTGCACGGATGCATTCCTTTACTATATCGTATCTAGTTAATCTCGTATTAATTTCCAGAATAGCGCCGTGTATCTCGGGAAAGCGTGGAGGTGTCGAGTTGAAATTTAACCCATATACTCCAGTCTACAATACCTTAAAGCTGTGAAAAAAATCAATTTTCTAAGTTAACTTGAAAAAAGATCCGGCCATATTATTCCGCAAAAAACGCATATTTCGACGCAACTCTAGGGGTCCAACTTAAATTGGTTTTAGCTACTGCTTGAAAAGGGGTGAGAATGACTCCCAGGGGGTGAGAGGGAGGGACGGGGTAGTAATTAGTCGACTTGATCTTGATTTCAACCCTTGCAGTGAGGTTTGAGTGTTATTGTGTGAAGTAATTGATTGTTGACATTCATGAGTTTTGGGTAAAATTGGTTTTATCTAAGCGGATTACATTGTGCACAGCTTTTTTTATAAGAGGAAAGAATACTATGTACTCGTCCATAAAAATAAAAATAACCGGGCAAGTGCGAGTCAGACTCGCGCACGAAGGGTTCCGTACCATAATGCAAAAAAAGGCAAAAAAAAGAAACGGTTAGTGGTCACCCATTCAAGTACTGACCCCGGCCGACGTTGCTTAACTTCGGTCAAAAATCACGTTTGTTGTATGTGAGCCCCACTTAAATCTTTATTTTATTCTGTTTTTAGTATTTGTTGTTATAGCGGCAACAGAAATATATCATCTGTGAAAATTTCAACTGTCTGCTATCACGGTTCGTGAGATACAGCCTGGTGACAGACGGACGGACGGACGGCAGAGTCTTAGTAATAGGGTCCCGTTTTACCCTTTGGGTACGGAACCCTAAAAATGCTTTTCCACTTGTAAATTAATTATTCCATTCTCCATGATTTTTTAGTGCGTTATTGACACAATCAAATACTACAAGTTGCCTCCAGAAACTCGCGATCTAAATTGACATGAGTTTGACAAATAAAATGATACCAGGAATAGCAAAGAAAAAATAGTTACAGGTATATGTCGATAAAATGATATCGATAAGTAGGTAAGTTATTGCACACTACCCAAGTCATAATTATAAAGGGGTCACAACCGATTTCGATTTATATGAATGTGACGAGAAAAGTGGTTGATTCGATTGTAAGGTCGTGATGTGACGTTACCGATCAAATCAGGAGGTGCGAATGCGAAACTGACATATGTCGATATAAAATATTTACAATATTTTTATCCAATATCCTTGCCTCTATTACTTACTATAAAATTGCACAATTTTCGAAATAAGTACCAAGTAACATTTGTAAAATAACTTATATTACTTAAAGATACATTTTAACTGACCGCGCAACAGTACCGCCCCTAGCGGTGAATTCTCGCGATATTCTCTAATTCAAACTTTTTTGAAAATATCGATATGAACAGCACTGGCCAAACTGTGGTAACATTTGTGCACATTGACCTGTCAATTTAGTTCGCGAGATTCTAGAGGCAACCTTAGGTTTACTTTTAGGTTTTCCTTATTTCAAAATTTGCTATAATTATATTTTTAAGCGAGACCTATAGGTTATACCTAGAATGTATTATGCTGAAGCAATCGACATGAAAATCAAAGTGATTTGTTAAGATTTAGTTAGTGGAAATCGTTTTCTTCCGATTTTGACAAAAAAGTACCTTGTGTCAGTAGCTATTCCCTATAAGCCGAACCAAAAAAGAGTTTTTCTACTAGTCGACTGTAATTTTATTGTTGAAATAAGAATTCGTATACCAAATTGTAATAGGGTACTTTTAAAGTATGGGATCCTAACTCAACTATAATATTCATTTCGAAACGGTTTAGTCAATTATAATGTAAGGGCCCCCCCACATCTGGCGTCTTTCGAGCGTCGGCGTCGGTCCAGCGCTATGGAAAATGACGTCGCTGCGCAGTTGCGTCGACGCTGCGTCGACGTTGCGTCGACGTCGGCCATAGAATTGTAGACGCCGACGCTCGAAAGACGCCAGATGTGGGGGGGCCCTAATTGACCAATCACAGCTCGCTTCTTGATCGCGAAACAAAACCATAGCTCGTCTCTATTATATCACTATTGTATAAAATACTATAAAGGAAATGCCATAGGGACCATTATTCTTCGCGAGAGGCATAACAATTGCTATAAATATGTATATGTATAGGATAGTTTAAATGCTATCATATTGATCTTAAATTAAATATCTGGGAGACCGAGCTTTGCTCGGAAAATATATAAAAACTCTATAATGCGCGTTTTCCCAGAGATAAGACCTAGCTACATCGATTTATCGCCCCCGAAACCCCTGTATAGCAAGTTTAATCGAAATCGTTAGAGCCGTTCCCGAGATCCCCGAAATATTCCGCGGTAGCGTGTCCAGCCAAGTTCAAAGAAAGAGGAACTGGCGACGCAGCAACCGTGTGTAATATTACGCGTACCATTTTGAGCTATACAGTATGTGTCTGACCATGGGGCTTTAAAAACAGGGCTTGATTTTACTCGCTAAACTGAGCTATTTGTACTACGTGACCAACCCTAAAATCGGGAAAAAAAATTTGGCTTTTCCATAGAAATCGTCGACATCTGATCAGCCAAAAGGTATGATAAAGTAAAAAAAAATCGGGATTTCGGGATTGGTGCCATAATAAAAGTAGCTCAGTTAAGCGAGTAGAATCGAGCCCTGGAATTAAAGCCCCATGGTCAGTTAAGTAACTTACTTACTTACTTACTTACTTTGTTGGCGCGGTGACCCAAAATGAGTCTTGGCCTCCAACACAAGAGCACGCCACTTTGATCGGTCCAGAGCGGTATCCCGCCAGCTTTCGCCGACGCCGAGCTCACGGAGATCTGCCTCCACTCTATCCTCCTCCTAAATACCGTTGGGCAGTTAAGTAACACATAATAGATACACACAACAGATATCACAACAGAACACAATAGATATCAAACAAGCTATAAGAGTCCAGCTATTTTAAAGACAGACTCACTAATGTCGGTAGCCATTATAGAGAAATGAAGTCTGACTAATGTGCAACTATTTATATTGTACAGTTTAGGAGATCGTGCGGACATACGGACGGATAGGACACTGAACAGATGTACTGACTTTTTTTTAGATATGTACAATCAGCAATACTATTAGCTTAGCACCTTTGCATACACACTTGATCAACTGACTTGAAAAATTGTAGTTTTTAAAATTTATATTTTAACGTTTTAATAAAAGGGCAAAAGGTAAAAAATAATAATAACTAATTTGTCAAAAAGTGTAAAATTTTTCTTAACCTATAACTGCCAGACTAGGCTATGCCTGTCTTGTGGATGGATAAAAAATGAAATGTCAAATTTTCATTTTCCGTACCCAAAGGGTAAAACGGGACCCTACTCGTATTACTAAGGCTTCGCTGTCCGTCCGTCCATCCGTCCGTCCGTCCGTCTGTCACCAGGCTGTATCTCACGAACCGTGATAGCTAGACAGTTGAAATTTTCACAGATGATGTATTTCTGTTGCCGCTATAACAACAAATACTAAAAACAGAATAAAATAAAGATTTAAATGGGGCTCCCATACAACAAACGTGATTTTTGACCAAAGTTAAGCAACGTCGGGAGTGGTCAGTACTTGGATGGGTGACCGTTTTTTTTTTTTGCTTTTTTTTGTTTTTTTTTTTTTAATTATGGTACGGAACCCTTCGTGCGCGAGTCCGACTCGCACTTGCCCGGTTTTTATTCTTAGTTGTAGTCGCTACCCTGCATGGTACCATAGCAGCCAGCGAATTTGATTCCCGTCGGCTTGAAGATGACTCACGTTAGAGTTTCCGGCGCATCGTTTTCTATGGAAAGCATCACGTTTTCGCCTGTCATGTCATAGAAAGTAAGTACCGGAAGCACCGGCCCGGACACGCTCCGGTCTAACGTGAGTCATCCTTTATGGAAATAGACGTCATACGGAATGAGCTGAAAGCCCGACCACCAGCTCCAGGTAAATTGAAAGCGGTAAAATCGTCCGTCGCAAGTTTCGCTTTGTTTATAACCAGGCCCCAATTTCACATCGGTGACAGGTGCGACAGTTGTAAAATATCACTGTTGCTGACGTCTCAGGCATCCATGGGCTACGGTTACCGCTTACCATCGGGCGGGCCGTATTCCCGTTTGCCACCATCATTGTTTTATTTAAAAAAACCTTATTATATCGGAAAAAAACAGATATTTCTCTTGCTAAGTTTATGATCTGTTGAAATATCTGTTTTTTTTTCAATATAATAAAGATTTTTAAATAATAATGATGGTGGCAAACGGGAATACAGCCCGCCCGATGGTAAGTGGTAATCGTAGCCCATGGATGCCTGTGACGTCAGCAACAGTGATTTTTTACAATTATCGCACCTGTCACTGATGTGAAATTAGGGCCAGGATTTACATCCCCTCTTAAAATGTTATTAGGTATTCTTTACAGCAGTGTGTATCGCCAGTGAAAAGTGTACCGTAGAACAAAGACGTTGGCACGTCGTCGGCTATTTATCAACAACTTGGCTCTTTAACTACGTGCGTATTTTCGCATCCGTCATACCGACGCGACGGATTACATTATTACCGGACATCGGACTCTTAGGGTCTTTAATGATAGGTACAGTCACCTGCAATAATATTTTAAACAACGAAGGCCGCAAAAACATCTGACACGATCTTATTTGTAGAGCCATAAGAGTGTGTCACATATTTTTGCGGTTTTCGAAGAGTAATATATTATTGCAGGTAAGTAACTAATTTAATGACAGGTAGGGAATTCCTATGTCGATAAAATCAATTATCGATGCTTCCCCGTATAGAGTCTGTCTGTTGTGTGTGTGTGTGCGTGCGTGTGTGTGTGTGTGTGTGTGTGTGTGTGTGCGTGTGTGTGTGTATGTATGTGTGTGTGTGTAAAGAGTGTGTGTGTCACAGACTCTACAGATGTAGTGCATAATTATTTTCCATCGTATTTTAACGGAAACGTACGAACGTGTCTTGCTACTTCAGTCAGTCTCGGCACAAAAAGTACTGAGGTTGCCTGAAGTAGCGGAACAAATACGAACGTTTCCGAGAAAATACGATGGAAAACAATTATGAACTACATCAGTAGCTCAAGTGTCATTCTATAGAACTTGCTATGTAAGCAAACCGCCATATTGAAACTGTCACTGAATGATGATTTCAATATATTATGGCGGTTTGTTTACATAGTTAGCAAGTTCCATGGAATTACACTTTACGTAAACATCGAACTTATCGTATCTCTTTATGTAAGTATGTATTATGTATTATACATATCTATTTCTTCCCGCTTTGAAGCCGAAGTTAAATTCATAAAGACAAAGAGTAAAAAAAAAGTTAAAACTTATTTAAACAAAAAACTTTTGCCAACTTTTAACAACATACAAAAGCTCCTTACCGTTGAAGGCCCTTATTTTTTTCTAATTCCTCCATTTGTATGCAAAATCGCGTAAAAAGTCGCCATTGTTATCAGTAGGATGTTTTACATAGAAATTAAGACAAAGTTGACATTAGGGGAGGGGGGGCGATTCTGGTGGCGGTAGATATTTTATCATCGATAGACAATTTGTTGTGGAAACAATTATACCTGTCTGGCCGAGTAGGTAGTGACCCTGCCTGTGAAGCCAGGCCCTGGGTTCAAATCCCGGTAAGGCCATTTATTTGTGTGATGAGCATAGATATTTGTTCCTAAGTCATGGATGTTTTTCAGAAAAAATGGTACCATGTACGTTTATTCGAAAAACCATCAACTTTTGGGTTATTTAGACTCAGAACCACGAGTTCTATTGAATGAGAAAAAATAAAAAAAGTGTCTTCAGTTTTTCATAAAAATTTTGGGGGTAAATTTTGTAACGGCCCCTAAGAAATATACATATGTGAAAATGCGTTACAAATCTGTTTTTTTTTGGGGCACCTTTTGTTTCTTTTTAAATCGATAGTCCTCGTGATTCTGAGTAGAAGTGACCCAAAAGTTGATGGATGTTCGAAAAAAAGTAAATGGTACAGTCAGCATCAATAGTAACGGATGAAACAACGCTCCAAAAGTATCTGCCACCCTGGATTGCCATGGAATTATTTTCCAAATAGAGATACATCTCTACATTTCGTGTTCTAAAGTATATTTCTTGTGATATAGGAGCATTCCACGGGCTGTCCCGTACAAACGCATTGTATTTCCTGTGTTGCGACTTTTTTCTCGGCATTTAAAGCAGGCGATTATTTTTCTGTGCATATTTTTGACCATTTGTCAAAGAAAAGGAAACTCTTATACCATTAAATCTTCAGAAACTTCGCGTTTGTACGGGACAACGGTAGACAATTTCATGGAATGCTCCTATATCTCTATTTAGCAAAATAATTCCAGGGCAATCCAGGGTGGCAGATACTTTTGGAGCGTTGTTTCATCTGTTAATATTGATGCTGACTGTACACTTTTAAGTGTAAATGCCCATACGAACTATACTAAACATATTCCTATTTGCGTTATTTGACACATGTCACTCACAACAGCAATGTAAATCGATATGAATTTTTAATTTTAGATCGCAACAAAGCATTATTAAATTTATTATATTTTCTTACAAATTATTTCTTACAAAAAAATAAAAGTATCTAAAAACTGTTTTAACACATGTTAAAAAAAAAACGTAAACAGATTCATTTATTTTACGAATAGGTAGTGTATCAATTTCTGAACGATCGGTCCGAACCTACTCGGTCGGTGTATAAAATGCATTTTCCTTGCGGGAAAACCATATATTTAACTCTAGCTTTATTTAAATATCAAATAAAAATTCATAACGTCACAATTCGATACCTCAGTCTACGTGCCATCCAATCGTAATTTGGGTTATGGTAACATTCCATTTCTAACCGCAGCTGCACTACCGGTACTGAACGCGTCGCTGTCATTGTCAATTTCCATAGTAAAATTGACAGTAGTGCACCTGTCGTTGGAAATGGAATGTTACCCTTAGAGTGACATTCCATTTCCAACTGCAGCTGCAATACTGTTCATTTTACTATGGAAACGCGTCGCTGTCATTGTCAATTTCCATAGTAAAATGAACAGTATTGCAGCTGCAGTTGGAAATGGAATGTTACCCTTAGTTACATCTGTATAAACGTCAGTCATAATCTGTCAAATAATGCAAATAGGAATGCAAATACAATAGGGTAGTGTGTTGCTCGCTATACACCGTGTTTTTTTCTGATTTCCGTTAATTTCAAGGGTGCATTCCTGAGGTTAAATCAATTAACTTTCTCAAAGACACCGATATTCTAATTAACTGCATTTCGGAAATAATCAATATTTTATTTTTTTCCTTTAAGGCCTCTACAAGCGTGTACACTTGCCTTAGGACCGGTTTACATATTGATTAGTGTTTAGAATGAGTTCATACATTTGCTACTAAACTTAAGTACAATCTCGGTTGATCGATGTTCGAAATGACATTGATATGTCACAGATTTCAATTGTTTGCTTGAGTTAAATGTAATGCCCGTGTTACAACAACGCTACATGCTACATTTAATTACTTTTCAAACTTATTTTTTTTTTTGCAAAAAAAAATATTTTTTTTCAAAATTAACTATGCCATTTAGTTCTCTTAAACGTACTTAACCATACCCCGAAGTTAACGGAATTCAATAAAAACACGCTATATTATCGCGCGGTTGTGGAATCGGCCCCTAAATAAGATAATAGACGCTGAATATTCATCGCCCTGAATATTCTCGTTAGCGGCTTTTTTGAGCTTCGCCTTTTGGACGGCTTTGTTTCCACCCTGTATAATACAACTACCTGTTATAATATTAATTTTATTATGTCTATTTTATATTTTGGTACATCCGGTTTAAAAGTTTGAGTACGAATGGGATGACATATATATGCTTACAAAAACCGGACAAGTGCTAGTAGGACTCGCCCACCGAGGGTTCCGTACTTTTTACCCATAGTAAAAGAATACTAGAAATTTATTCCACAAAGGAGAGGTCAGAGATAACTAAGATTTAGCCCAGTGGCTGACTAGTAGACAATACCTTAACACAGTCATTTAATGAGTCAGCCCGTATTTTTAGGGTTCCGTACCCAAAGGGTAAAACGGGACCCTATTACTAAGACTTCGCTGTCCGTCCGTCCGTCCGTCCGTCCGTCCGTCCGTCTGTCACCAGGCTGTATCTCACGAACCGTGATAGCTAGACAGTTGAAATTTTCACAGATGATGTATTTCTGTTGCCGCTATAACAACAAATACTAAAAACAGAATAAAATAAACATTTAAATGGGGCTCCTTTAAACACAACAAACGTGATTTTTGACCAAAGTTAAGCAACGTCGGGAGTGGTCAGTACTTGGATGGGTGACCGTTTTTTTTTTGCTGTTTATTGTTTTTTTTTTGCATTATGGTACGGAACCCTTCGTGCGCGAGGCCGACTCGCACTTGCCCGGTTTTTTTATTTTCCTATAGTTGTGACGTTCCACGAAAAAAGATACCTTATGGCGGCTGGCGCTTACGTCGCAGAGCGCCACAATAATATTGGAGCGGCGTTAATAACAGCGTAAACGCCAACCGCCATAAGGTACATTTACCCGTGGGACGTCACAAATGTTTAAGAATCAAAAGCATATTTTAAAAGTCCGAATTCCGCTCTCGGGAAGCCGTTAATTCTAAATTGACAGTGCTTTTAGAGGCTTTTAAGCTAGTCTAGCCCGAGCTTAGAAGACTAGTGCATTAGGGCTGAAACTAGGTACCTAGGTAGTTAAATATTCTTGTGGAAGAGATGTGAAATTTAATAAAAAAATCGGGCCTCCGATTTGCCTTATAGACTTTACAACATGTCTTTCTTATATAATAATGGAATCTTTGCTAGACATTTAATGGAGCATTCCATGAAATTGTCTACCGTTTGTCCCGTACAAACGCGAATTTTCTGAAGATTTGCAGGCATAAGAGTTTCCTTTTCTATGACAAATGGTCAAAAATATGCACAGAAAAATAATCGCCTGCTTTGAATGTCCAAAAAAAATCGCAACACAGGAAATAAAATGCGTTTCTACGGGACAGCCCGTGGAATGCTCCTAATGTGAAGTAAAATTGTAATAAAAAACCGGTCAAGTACGAGTCGGGCTCGTGTTCCAAGGGTTCCGTAAATTACTAAATTTTATTTATGTGGAACGTGAATGAAACAGGTGAGAAAAAACCCGTCGGGGTCGGATCGAAAACTAAGTAAGACTCACTCTTGATTGCACATTTTTAATTGGTTTTCCTGTCATCTATATAATAACGAACTATTCTGTGTATTTAAAAAAAAATAGAAACACATACACATCAAGTTAGTGGAAAATGAAGTGGTCGACAAACATATTGAATTTTTGATCAACATTTCGGGCGAGGTTTGATTGAACTCGCGACACTGGATCTCTAGCCCATAGCTCTACCAACTAAGCTAACTACCAAGAGTCGTCAGTTTGAGCCTCTCCCGATACACAAAATTTATCCACGACCGGTCTGGCCTAGTGGGTAGTGACCCTGCCTGCTAAGCCGATGGTCCTGGGTTCGAATCCCAGTAAGGGCATTTATTTGTGTGATGAACACTAATATTTGTTCCTGAGTCATGGGTGTTATCTATGTATGTAAGTATGTATTTATCTATATAAGTATGTATATCGTCGCGTCGCCTAGCACCAAGCAACAAGCTTTGCTTAGTTTGGGGCTAGGTTGATCTGTGTAAGATGTCCCCAATATTTATTTATTTATTTTTTAATTTGTTTTAAAGCTTTATGGCATCGATTGAAGACGTGTTAGCGTATCACTGGACAAGATGTCCCTTTTTATCTAGGATGCCCATACGCTGCATCCAGCCGATGAACGCTGCTCGCTCGTGCACCTCCGCGCGCACGTCGCCCGCGCACTCGGATAGCGCACGTTCTTGCCACACTGAAAAAAAAAATTACAAGCTTAGAAATTACTTGAAAACCGGCCATGTGCGAGTCGCGCACGAAAGGTTCCGTACCCATTACGCAAAAAAATCATGTTTGTTGTATGGGAGCCCCACTTAAATATTTATTATGTTTTTAGTATTTGTTGTTATAGCGGCAATAGAAATACATCTGTGTAAATTTCTACTGCCTATTAGCTATCACGGTTCATGAGATACAGCCCGGTGTGAGACAGACGGACAGAAGAGTCTTACTTAGTAATAGGGTTACGTTTTACCCTTTGAGTACGGAACTCTTAAAAGTTGAAAAATTCACCGTCTGGAGCCAGGCTTGAATTCGTGACTGTCACCATCGCTCTGCCAACAACTGCGCTACCGAGACTTTACTCGCGGACAGTGAATGTTGCCACCGTATTGCGCGTATTTATTTATTTATTTAATCGTATGGCTACAAACTGGTCGCTTAATAATTAATGCTTATTGAATAGGTACTATAGTTTAACATCTAGTTTCATCTACAGCATCTAGTGCATCTAGTTTAGTTTAGGTTAGTAGTATCTAGTGCATCTAGTTTAGTAGCATATTAATTAAAGGCGCCTTATGGTAGTTAAGCATAAACGTCTCTTTCTGCCAATCGATGTATGTAATCGTTTGCAGACGTTTCTATAGCGAAAGACGTAGTTAATAAGAAAGAGATAGAAACGGCAAAAGAGATTGAAATAAGGAGAATAAAATTTGTGACAGAGATACAGAAAAAGAGAGATATAGACAGAGAGACAAGGAATAGACAGGCAGAAGAGAAGGACAGACTGTGAGCGAGAGAGAACATACCTGAACCATCATTACACGACTGCAGGTCTAGTAGACAGTGGTTTTGGAACACGCGTGCTCGCTGCGGGTACGTGTACGCGCATACAGGCGCGTACACCTCCGGACACCGGACCGGGCAGAAGTGGTCGCAGGGGAGACAGGTGACCATGTGAGTCGTAATAGCTTGGAAATAAGGTACTACCTTATTTTGGGTTGGGAGGGGGATGGAAAAGGAGACAGATAGGCAAAAAAGGGGTTGAAAGAGCGATAGAGGTATAGTATGATGGCAAAAGACAAAAAGAGTGAGTAAGACAGAGAGGCATAAAAAGACAGAAAGAAAGAGAGAGACAGAATTAGTGAAAGAGATAACGAAAGACGTAGTTAATAAAAAAGGGATACAAAAGCCAAAAGAGATTGAAACAAGGAGAATAAAATGAGTGACAGAGATACAGAAAAAGAGAGATATAGACAGAGAGACAAGGAAGAGATAGGCAGAAGAGAAGGACAGACTGTGAGCGAGAGAGAACATACCTGAACCATCATTACACGACTGCAGGTCTAGTAGACAGTGGTTTTGGAACACGCGTGCCCGCTGCGGGTACGTGTACGCGCATACAGGCGCGTACACCTCCGGACACCGGACCGGGCAGAAGTGGTCGCAGGGGAGACCGTTCGTGTTCGCTGTCATGGCTCTGGGGAATTGGATTAATTATTCAAAAAACCGGCCAAGTGCGAGTTGGACTCGCGCATGAAGGATTCCGTACCATTACAAAAAAAAGCAAAAAAATCACGTTTGTTGTATGGGAGCCACATTTAAATATTTATTTTAGTTTCTTTTTAGTATTTGTTGTCATAGCGGTAACAGATGTACATCATCTGTGAGAATTTCAACTGTCTAGCAGTGTTGGGCAAAAAGTAATTGAATTACTAATTAACAATTGCAATTACAAAATGTAATTCCAACAAATAATTTCCATTACATGTGGAAAGTAATTAAAATTTTAATTACTAATTACAATTGCAAAATGTAATTAGTAATTAAATTATTAATTACATTTTGTAATTAAAATTTGTAATTTAATTACTTTTTTGAATTACAATTACTTTTATAGAATGCAAGTTTTTGATCATCTTTATTTCCAAAATCAGATGAACATTTTGAATGGTTTTAAATTTGACTAAGCAACATTGTCAATGTTAACTTTGGTTGGACTGTAGCAAAGGGAGGGCTGGGACTTTTTTTTCTGATTAAGTGGTGTCATTAATAATTAAGATACTATTTTTAAATGATTGTAATGTGTAGATCACGTCAAAATAAGCATCTTTTACTGAAAAAACTTTTCTCTAAAATAAAAAATGGCTGAGTTAGACGCCTCCAAATATTGATGTTTTTAAAGGGAGCTGGGACTTAGAAAATTTTCATCGTGAGTGGTGTCATTATGACATATATTTTAAATGATTGTAACGTATAGAACACGTTAAAATAGGCTACTTTTACTTGAAAAACTTTTTTCTAAAATTGAAAATAGCGGACTGTATCAAAGGGGGGCGTTTCTGGGACTTGGAATTTTTTTTGAGAAAATGAAAAAAACAGGGGTTTTAAAACAGTTCTTAATAAAGTTTTAGAAAAAAGTTTTTCAAGTAAAAGTAGCTTATTTTGACGTGTTCTATAAGTTACAATCATTTAAAATATATGTCATAATGACACCACTCGCGATGAAAATTTTCTAAGTCCCAGCTCCCTTTAAAAACATCAATCTTTGGAGGCGTCTAACTCAGCCATTTTCTATTTTAGAGAAAAGTTTTTTCAGTAAAAGATGCTTATTTTGACGTGATCTACACATTACAATCATTTAAAAATAGTGTCATAATGACACCACTTTGTCAAAAAAAATTCTAAGTCCCAGCCCCCCTTTGCTACAGTCCAATCCGAAAGGCACCTTAGGTTGGCGCTTACGTCATTATTAGCGGCGCCCCAATACTAATGCGGTGCTACGCGACGTAAGCGCCGACCGCCATATTCAACGTGGTTTGTCACATAGTACCCTGTAAAGGTATGATTCCAGGGACAAAAAATATGTTATAACGTTATCCAGCGTATAATGGAATTCATAAAAGTTTTTCTTTATAATTACTCCAAGTAAATTTGTTCATATTTGCATATTATTAAAAAGGTAAATGAAAAGTAATTGAGTAATTGAATTACTAATTAATGTAATTACAATTGCAAATTACACAGAAAATTTAATTACATGTAATTAAATTACTATGTAATTCAATTACATTGTAATTCAATTACATGTAATTCAATTAGTAATTAAATTACACGAGTAATTAATTACGCCCAACACTGCTGTCTAGCTATCACGGTTCATGAGATACTTACAGCCTACTGACAGACAGACGGGTAGACGGACGGACAGCCGGACAGCGGAGTCTTAGTAATAGGGCGACCTACAAACAACGCAACATTATGATGCAGTGTTCCCTGTGTCCAGCTATGCGCACTACAGAAGACCTCAGAAGAGCTACCCTCCGGGAGTTAGAGGTGGCAAGCTATTGGCAAAATATTATCTAGTTATGATCCCTTCACACGATAAGAAGAAGTAATAGGGTCCCGTTTTTACCCTTTGGGTACCCTAAAAAGGATTACTTTGTGTTAGTTAAGGAACAAAATTACATATAAGAAAAGTGATTCAAAAACAAGCACTTGAAGAGATATCGAACATGGCTCTCTTGTTGCACATATATTGTTTAATTGTGTAATTAGTAATTTAGATTCAAACAAATTCACATAATTATACACGTTTTTTAATGCATTAGTTTGCAATACTTAAGAATAAGTATAAACTAATATGAAAAATTTGTTATGGCAGGTGCCCGGACGTCTTTGCAATAACCCAGTCTCATTGTCCACCCAAACTTCAATCCATAGTTAGTACCAACCGTTATACTATTCACTTTTTCTACAAAAATCCCAATGCCTGCTGCGGCCGGTTCATGGGTGTCTATTGTTGCGCCTGTGAACGGGTTCCAGCAGGCGTTCTACATGACATTAACGGCTCGATTCGGGAAATGAATTAGATCTCTACTAGACCTCAACAAGTTACGATATGGATAATTTAAAGATATTTGTAAGATAGATATGTCAAATTTGACGTTTCCGCGATTCTGGAGGTCCTCTTGAACGATTTCGACAAGTTATGACTTAGATATCCAAGTCACATCTAGTCGATATCTAGGTAACGTAAATCTAGTTGATCTCTATATCGTCTCTAGATCTTGTGATTATCTCGTTTCCCGAATACGCGTGTAAAGCTCTCTAAGGAGACTCTACGTGTTGGATCTATCTATATATATAAATGCAAGTGTCCTGACTGACTGACTGACTGATTCATCAACGCAGAGCCGAAACTACAAAAGCCAGAAAGTTGAAATTTGCACACCAGATTGCATTTATAAAGTGTACAAGAGATAAGAAGCGATTTTGAGAAATTCAACCCCTAAGGGGGTTAAAAAGGGGATGAAAGTTTGTATGGGGTTAAAGTTTTCTTTTAAGCTAGGAATTTGAAACTTCGTAAAATGATATATTATTAAAATACAAGAAAACTAATTTCAGCGTTTTTGAAAATTCATCCCCTAAGGTGGTGAAAAAGGGGTTGAAAGTTTGTATGGAAATAAAAATTTTTTTCGAGTGGTTGAGTTGAATCTTTGTATTTAGGGATATTATTCATCATCATCATCATCAGCCTACTCTCGTCCACTGCTGGACATAGGCCTCTCCTATTGCACGCCATTGAGCACGATTTGCGGCAACTCTGATCCAGCTCTTGCCAGCCGCCTTGCGAAGGTCATCGCTCCATCTAGTCTGAGGGCGTCCTACGCTACGCTTTCCGATGCGCGGAAATATACAGCGAATATATAGCGCGGGAATATATAGCGGAGGGATATTATTAGAAGACGAGAAAAGTAATTTCAGTGTTTTGTAAAATTCATCCCCTAACAGGGTTAAAAAGGGGTTGAAAATTTTAATCCATTATAAATGCTTTGAAACTTCTTAGAAAGGCATAATAGCCCATTACAAAAAAAAGTGATTGCAACGTTTTTGCAAATTCAACCCCTAAGGGGGTTAAAAAGGGGATGAAAGTTCGTCTTCGGGTGCAAATTTCATTTTAAGCTAGGAACTTGAAACTTTGTAAAAAAGTATCAAATTCAAATACAAGAAAACTAATTTCAGCGTTTTAGAAAATTCATCCCCTAACAGGGTTAAAAATGGGGTGAAAGTTTGTATGGGGTTAAAGTTTTCTTTTGAGCTAGGAATTTGAAACTTCGTTAAAAGATATATTATTAAAATACAAGAAAACTAATTTTAGCGTTTTTGAAAATTCATCCCCTAAGATTGTGAAAAAGGGGTTGAAAGTTTGTATGGAAATCAAAATTTTTTTCCAGTGGTTGAGTTGAATCTTTGTATTTAGGGATATTATTAGAAGACAATAAAAGCGATTTCAGCGATTTGTAAAATTCATCCCCTAACAGGGTTAAAATGGGGTTCAAAGTTTGAATCCATTACAAATGCTTTGAAACTTCTTAGAAAGACATAATAGCCGATTACGAAAAAAAGTTATTGCAACCCCTAAGGGGGTTAAAAAAGGGGATGAAAGTTCGTCTTTGGGTGTAAATTTAATTTTAAGCTAGGAACTTGAACTTTTTGCAAAAAAAGGTATTAAATTAAAAAACATGAAAACTAATTCAAGCATTTTTGAAAATCATCCCCCAAAGTGGTGAGAAAGGGGTTGAAAGTTTGTATGGAGATCAGATATTTTGTGAGTGCGGAACTTGAATCTTTGTATAAAGGCATAGGTACCTAATTATGAGAATACAAGAAAAGTAATTTCAGCAACCAACATCAAAATCCAATTGACTTAAAACTTCATACAACTTGCTAAAAAAGAAAAGTACTTTATTTCAACATTGCTTGGATATGAAAATTATATGTACTAAAGATGTAAAATGTTGAAGATAAGATTCCACGCGGACGAAGTCGCGGGCAACAGCTAGTATCTATATATTATATATAAGCCTATCAAAAGACTGGGATTTATAGGTCCGTGAAATACAAGTAACACTCGGCCCGTGGGGTGCTCTGAAATTTTTCGGCGCATTAGCAAAGAGGCTGGTGGATGTAACTGGGGACCGTAGGGCTGGCAGCTTCCTCGCACAACGCATAAGCATTGCAATTCAGCGAGGTAATGCTGCCAGCGTCTACGGTACCATGCCGCGAGGGATTTTTTATTGTAGTTTAGGTTTTATTTTTATTAATTTAGTATAATTTTAGTTTATACCTACGTTTTTATACAACATTTATATTGATTCTTACTTGAAATAAAAGTATAAATAACTCGTAATGAATGTGATAAAATAATATTTATTAATATTTAGTGCTTCGATTTTCTTCGTCACAATATTTCCTTTTCCCTAACCCGTTCTAGACCCTAGTGCTCTTGATAAATATTGCATCATTTTGGATTTGTATTGAGCTTGGCTGGCAATAAGATCATGTTTGAAACCATTCGGCCATCTTTCCAATTTTCTTTGATTGTATTTTCTTGTTGGTATATTTTTGATTTCATCGTAGTCTCTGGAACAAAATACAAATGGGTTTTGCTAGTTGAGTTGGAGGCAAACTGTCATTTTTTCACGCCAGGTGGCGCGGTGTGCGAAGCGCTGGTGGCCTAAGGGTAAGAGCGTGCGACTTTCAATCCGGAGGTCGCGGGTTCAAACATCGTGAGGAAACCGGACTAATCCCAAGAAGGCCTAGTTTTTCTGGGTTGGAAGGTCAGACGGCAGTCGCTTTTTTTAAAAACTAGTGCCTACGCCAATTCACGGGATTAGTTACCAAGCGGACCCCAGGCTGGAGAAGTCCGACATGTTATTTTCTATGACGGCTGATCGGTGATCACGTGGTGTTTTTCCATAGAAGGGCGTTTTCAGAAATAAATATTGAAAACCTGATTCTTTCACATCTGGACGTTCTTGGGCTCATTCTACTCAGAAACGACAGCATTCTCCATCCCACTATTAAAAAAATATGTCCCAAAATGTCTATTCCATTACGTCACGTTTTAGTATGAAAATTTTTTTCACTTGTATGTGCGTGACGTAGTGGAATGTACAATTTTTATACAAAGTTTTGGGACATTTTATTTTATTATCAGAATTGAATATGCTAATGATTCTGAGTTAAAAGAACCCAAAAACACCGGGAATGCTGGGGGGAGTCCCTGCCTAAAAGGTAAATTACCGTCTGGAAGCGCTTCTTCGCCCGCTGCTCTTCCCACCAATTGGCTGATTTATTGGCAAAGGCCTGGGCTGGTAGTTACTGCAGCCAGCCAGTATGCTCCTCAGTGAGGGGGGAAGTCCCTGCCTAAAAGGTAAATTACCGTCTGGAAGCGCTTCTTCGCCCGCTGCTCTTCTCACCAATTGGCTGACTTCTTGGCAAAGGCCTGGGCTGGTATTGCAGCCAGCCAATATACTCCTGCGGGGGGGAGTCGCTGCCTAAAAGGTAGATTACCGTCTGGAAGCGCTTCTTCGCCCACTGCTCTGCCCACCACCACCTCCACTTGGCTGACTCCTTGGCAAGGGTCTGGGCTGGTACTGCAGCCAGCCAGCGTGCTCCTGAGGAGGCAGGTGGCTGCCTACTCCGTCGCATTGGTCGATGGACACTGTTCTATACCCTGGAATATGGTATTAAATGGTTGCCTTAGATTTTATTGATATATCTGCTAATATCTTTCCAAAACCGTTATATTATTTCGTTTATTCAAAAATCGGTATTCCATTAGGTTTATTCGGAGGATCGAATGTTTGTATTAAGGTTGACTCAAGCTAGACCAGGCCGGGACCGGGCCGGAGCTTCCGGCGCGTCGATTTCTATGGACAGCACCACGTGATCACCGATCAGCCGTCATAGAAAATGACATGTCGGACGCCTTGGCCCGGGCACGGCCCCGTCTAAAGTGAGTCATCCTTTATCGGATTTTTTTCATCATAAGTAATATGTGATGAAATGGCCATTTTTCCCTATTACATTTCAAAGTTTTGTTGTACCATTTGAAGACGTTACTGCTTAATACAATTTTAATTCTTAATACCTATATCAGCCGTATTCGAACAATGAGATACGTCAAATACTAGATATTGAAACGATATGTATTGGATATGTCAGTGTCAAACATGACGTTTTTGTTTGAAGAAACGTCAATTTTGATCGTTTCAATATCTAGTATTTGACGTATCTCATTGTTCGAATACGGCTGATATAGGTCGGCAAAAAAACTCACTATTATAGTCATACCGAAGCCCACAATTAACCTTCCTAAAAAAGCACTCATTCTTGAAAAGCCTATACTTCGGCCTCTTATTCTCCAGCTTCACTCCACAGACAGCCTCCAGAACATTCTCGCAGTCTAAATTCTCGCAGTCCATGGGATTCTCGTAGACTTCCTTGTACTCTTTGACGGCCTGTTCTATCCTCTCGTCGTCCATCTCGTGTTTTATCTTCTCTTCTGTTCTTTCGTCGTTCTTTCCCGGTTTGAAGACCACGCCGCCTTCCGGTGGTTCTGAAATTAATTATATTATTAATGGAATAATTTTACAAGTGACACAAGAGTGAGTTTTAACAATACTACATACCTTTTAGATAATGGCTTTCTAATGTGTCTTTTATAAAGGACATGTTCTAAATAATTACCTGTCTCAGTCTTATACCGCTCATTAATGACCTCTCCTACCGCGACGCGTTCCATCATGTCCTTCACAGAGTACTCGTCTCTTCTGCCCCCCTCGGCCCTTCTGAAACTTTGAGCATCGCGTCCATCTTCCATCCATCTGTCTTTTATAAAATACATAATTACCTGTCTCCGTCTTATACCGCTCATTAATGACGTCTCCAACCGCGACGCGTTCCATCATGTCCTTCACAGAGTACTCATCTCTTCTAGCCCCCTCGGCCCTTCTGAAACTTTGAGCATCCATCTTTCATCCATCTGTCCTTTTTAAAGGACATGTTCTATACAATTACCTGTTTCCGTCTTATACCGCTCATTAATGACGTCTCCAACCGCGACGCGTTCCATCATGTCCTTCACAGAGTACTCGTCTCTTCTAGCCCCCTCGGCCCTTCTGAAAGTTTGGGCATCGCTGTTGCCTGACGGTATGAATACTACGTCGTTGCCAGCTTCGGTGGCGGCGGTCTGGAAACAGGCAACACTGTCTAAAAGTGACATTCCATTTCCAACTGCAGCTGCAATACTGTTCATTTTACTATGGAAATTGACAATGACAGCGACGCGTTTCCATAGTAAAATTAACAGTATTGCAGCTGCAGTTGGAAATGGAATGTCACTCTAATCCCTAATCTCCTGACCTGTAATTTATATTATCAATAAAATATGAGTATGAGTATGAGTATGAGTATGAGTAATCTGGAACTTTAAGTGGAAGAAACTTCTCATGCAAGTTTCCAGAAATTTTGGAAATGTTAATTGGGGGCGTAATCCAGGAACTCTTTCTCTGGGAAAATGCGCATTTTTCATTTTTTATACGTTTTCCGAGCAAAGCTCGATCTCCCAGATATAAACTATTATTTAACCAAGGCAATTCAAGAAGTGGCCAATTTTCTATCACCATTTAAGTTAATGTCTAAAGTGGTGCCAAGTTTACCATTAGATTGTGGCGGTCAAACCAATTTATTGACTAAATGCATTTTATGCTTTTAACTTAAGGTGCAGCGGAGCAATTTCGACTGCGAGGTATTTTCAACTAAGAGTGACATTCCATTTCCAACTGCAGTTGCAATACTGTTCAGTTTACTATGGAAACGCGTCGCTCTCATTGTCATAGTAAAAGAACAGTATTGCAGCTGCAGTTGGATATGGAATGTCACTTTAATCGAAATATCTTCCATGTTTTACATTAATAAATGAGTGCTATACGGATGCTGCTTAAAACATCTGACACAGATGATAAAGGCCTATTATTATATATGTCCAGATAGCGAAAAAGATGTGTTGTGTCTGACTCTAATTAATAATAATAATGTAAAAAAACTTGGAAGATATTTCGATTAGTAGGAATTTATTTAATAAATTTTTTACCACATAATAAAAATACTACGAAAACATATAAATAAAAAATTTGTCGTAGTTCGTAGGTAGGCGCCCAGAAGGTCGATTAGTTGAAATTATCCCGCAGTCGAAATTGTCCCCTACACCTTAGTTGTTTTTTTAATACTTAAAAAGGGAAGGTCTTTTCATTTATTTATTATTTTATTTGCATCCTGAATACAACTGAGCCAATATTAATGTTACAACCGTAAATATAACTAAGCTATAATAAGGCTTACATAAAATATTTCTCTATATTGCTGACACATATAATTCACTCTCTAACAAAACGCGTCTGTCACGATTAGGACAGATATGACCGCTAGATGGCGACTGAGCCAAGTACATCCGTCCCACACCAAAATTGGTGTGGGACGGATGTACTTGTAGCTATCCGTTGCAAAGCGACGAAATCGCGGAGTGAGCCACGCCTGATTGTATATAGAAAATTAAAAAAATTACCGTCTGCTCCAAGTAATCGGAATCATTCTCCTCCTTCTCCTCTCCCTCGCTCTTCAGCTTACCCCCCTTCCTCTCCCCCCCACTCTCCCTCCCCTTCTCATTTCCCTTCCTGAAATCCACGGGCGCTTGCACGTCCGAGTGTCCCATGTATGTGGTGATGACGTCAGACGTGTTGTATGCCATATGACCGGCTTCGATGGTTAAAATTGGTACGAGTAGGTACAAGTGGTAGAAATGGTAGAGCATTGTTGGAGTGAATGAGGTTATTGTTGCGAAATGTATGGTTGGCATAGTAGGGATGTCACCTGTAACAATAAATGGGTCCAACAGAAAACTGTGTTACGTCTCTCCTGTAGACATACACAAGAGTTAAGGGCTATAAAGGTTAATTTTCTTATTTAAACCTAATCCACGTGAAAAGGTCCTCCTTGTATTTAGAGAACTATGATAAAATCATTACTTACATGTCCACAAGCTGTTAATAATTCCCAAAGGAGAGAAAACTAGTGTGTTCGCGCGAACTGTACATTTTTCTCCCCTGTGGGCAATAGTTAACAGCTTGTGGGCATGTAAGTAATGATTTTATCATAGTTCTCTAAATAAAAGGAGGACCTTTTCACGTGGATAAGGGTTAAATAAGAAAATTAACCTTTATAACCCTTAACTCTCGTGTATGTCTACAGGAGAGATGTAACACAGTTTTCTGTTTGATCCAAATAATAGTACTATACTGCAAAACGTAATTCTAGACCAAAAAAAGTTAGACAATGTTGCCACTTTTTACTAGCGCGTCTTGTATTTATGTAAAAATAAGTACTTAAATAAAAGTACTTTTTAGGGTTCCGTACCCAAAGGGTAAAACGGGACCCTATTACTAAGACTTCGCTGTCCGTCCGTCCGTCCGTCTGTCTGTCACCAGGCTGTATCTCACGAACCGTGATAGCTAGACAGTTGAAATTTTCACAGATGATGTATTTCTGTTGCCGCTATAACAACACATACTAAAAACAGAATTAAATAAAGATTTAAATGGGGCTCCCATACAACAAACTTGATTTTTGACCAAAGTTTAGCAACGTCGGGCGTGGTCAGTACTTGGATAGGTGACCGTTTTGTTTTGCTTTTTTTCGTTTTTTTTTGCATTAAGGTACGGAACCCTTCGTGCGCGAGTCCGACTCGCACTTGCCCGGTTTTTTTTAATCGTAGGAGTCTCTCTCTCTTCCGAGCTATGTATCTCACATGGTGATGGGGTCAGCTTTCCGTGTTAGTTGCTTTCACTTCGCCCTATCCTCGACGTCGTTTTCGGACACTTTGCACTCAGTCATAATTATCTTTAATCGTAGGAGTACTTACTAATAAATAAATTATCTTAGCTTGATTATTTATCAAAAGGAATTTACTATTTTACAAACAAATTAATGCAGTGGCAAAATTGTCTTACTTTTTTGGTCTTGAATTACGTTTTGCAGTATAGGTACAGAGGGTTCACTCACTTGGCTCCTCTACACGATGGGCCACTATACTAGAATGGGTCAGCGTGTAGAGAGGGTAGTGGTGTCGGATGGCTTATGATTGGAGCCTGGGGTCCGCTTGGCACCTAATCCTCAGGCTCTTACCGCTGGGCCACAGGTCCCTAACCACGGTGACAGGTGCGACATTTATGATGATGATGATGATGACAATTGTCATAAGATTTAAAAGAACTTTCGATCATTCTTGACAGGAAATTAGTTCTGTGTCGGAATTTCGTGACAATTGTCGTGTTTCTTGTGATAACTGTCATTAGCTACGCAAAATAAGTACATACTTATTTATTGGCGATATAATGGAGTTTTTATTACCTAATTAAAATATTGGTGCCAATCAAGCACACCGCCCGTCCGATGGTAAGCGGTTACCGTAGTCTATGGAGGCCCGTGACGTCAGTAACAGTGATGTCGACAATTGTCGCACCTGTCACCGTGGTGAAATGGGGCCCAGCGCTTTTTCCGTACTGAATCGCAATATTTTTCCACAAAACACTGAACCATTTGTTCCTGTCCATTTTGCAATTTCCACTGCTTTTTTTGCGGACTGTACTTGAGCAAGAACAAAGAACAGTTTTTGCAACCTATTTTTAGTGTCCGATAACGCTGTATAATAATAAACACTTTAAAAACAACCTAAAAACCTTTGCGGGGCTTAGGTTCATATTACCTTTTCAATTCAATTGCTTTACCTCACAACCGACCGATAATTTGCCATTGGAAAATCTACCCAAACGTCTTAAACGCAAGGTCTACTTTTGAATACCCAGTTTTATGATTTAAGTCCTTTTAATAATAAGAAGCGTACGTGAAAACATTTTCCTTTACTAGTGGCGCCATCTTTTAGCGAATGGTTGAACTTGAGGGAAAGTTGGAAAGTGAGGTTAGTTTTCTTTCTCTGCACCCTTGTTTAGTGGTTCGGGAAAATGTTTCATAGATGGCGCTATAATCGAACTTAAGTTACATTAGCTCCAAAGCGAGGCAGACAAGCAAGAACTTGCATGTAATTTTCATTACAATGCGGTATCTGATCAAATTTTGAATGCAGCTTACCATAGCGACACAACTGAAAACCGCCGTGTCGCCGAAATAATTTTTTAGCTTGTAAGATTTTACTATTGTATGTATGTTAGTTTGTAAGGTATGTATCTATGGGCCTTAGTTGCCTTATAATAAATGATATTTATTTTTATTTTAATAGCATTCGGCAATCTGCCGTATTCGAACTTTAAGATATTCACAAGAGACGACACGTACTAGATCCATTTCTAGATACGTTATAGTTATGTATATAAGTCATGAATAAATGAAATTATTCTTAAAAAAACTTCTTTATGATAATAGTCACTGCCTAATAGGCTAGGCCGCTAAAATTGGGACGTGCCATTGGCCGAAATCCGTGCCCCGTGATTGGTCGTCCTAAAAGTCAGATAGACGTGATATCCCGTCATAGCAACGAGCCGAACATGAGCCTAATTAGCCGAGCCATGTCACGGGGCGGGGGCCCATTGTCATCCGGCACGGCATTCCTTCATGCTTACTGAAATCGTTTGATCTTTGATGCTGAGAGTGATTTTGTTGCTCGTTAATGTAAAAAAGCGGCCAAGCGCGAGTCGGACTCGCCTATGAAGGGTTCCGTAGCAGCAAGTAACATAATAAAATTGCGGTTTACGATTTATGACGTATTAAAAAAACTACTTGCTAGATCTCGTTCAAACCATTTTACCACTTTGGAAGTGTCTCTCGCACAAACTATTCAGTTTAGAAAAAAATTGTATTTATAATGTGTTTATATGTATTTTTTTTATATGCTTTTGTATTTTACTTTTATATTCATGTTATAAACAACCTAACTTAATAATATCAAAAATAAATAAATTCTATTACAGTTGCATAAGGTTTATTTTAATTTTATTATAATTTCATATATGTCTGTCTCTAGCTAATAAATAAATAAATAAATAAAATAAAATAAAATTAAAATTGCTTATGGAAACAGATTTCGCCCGAGGTGGACACATAGTAGCACACAACACTGTAATAATTTCTTGTTGCTAAAAGTACCTGTTTCCAGGTTGAGGAAGGGTGTTGGGCCCAGAACAGTGCCTTGGAGAACCCACAAACTCAACCACAGAGCGTACCTTGCTACTTACTCAAATGCTTATACCAAATCTACGTAATTTCTGCGCGAAGTATAAGTTCCAACAAAAAGAACAGATAGTATAGAGGGGTCCTGTCATAGTCAATGTTGTAGTCACTGTAAATTTACTGCCATCTATCGACACACGACTATAACTCAAATTAAACACGTATAAAATTATCAAAAAAATAATAATATAATACTTATGGATAAATTATTTTATTATTTTTATATCATTTTGACCCAGGTTCATTCACCGATATCTATGTGTTAAAATTCTTTTTATTTTATTTTATTTTATTATGAATGGGCTTACTCATGGCCACAGACTAGCCGAGGCGTAGACGTGTCCTACGATGGAGCGAGCTCGCCCAGAAATAAAAAATATCGCTCGCTCTTAAATATGAAACGGTGTCGTCACGCCATCTAGCCGAGAATAGGCTAAAGATGTGTGCGCCATCTATCCGAGAATGACTTTTTCTTGATTTCCGGGACACGTTTTTTTCTCAGACTTTATTCATCTTAAACGAAGTTACATATGTCTTTGGTTCCAATAAACTCAATGACGTGAGTGAAATGTTCTGCGTTGGATTTAACGTAATGGAAACAGATTTAGCTGGAGGTGGACGCAATAACACACCGAAATCCGTTAACAATGCTTGTTGCTGAAAGTGAATACATGTTGAGGTGAGGAAGGGTGTTGTGCCCAGAACAGTGCCTTGGGGAATCCACATACTCAACCACAGAGCGTACCTTGCCACTTACTCAAACGCTTATACCAAATCTACGTGATTTCTGCGCGAAGTATAATCTCCAATAAACTCAATGACGTGAGTGAAATGTTCTGCGTTGGATTTAACGTAATGGAAACAGATTTAGCTGGAGGTGGACACAATAACACACCGAAATCCGTTAACAATGCTTGTTGCTAAAAGTGAATACCTACATGTTGAGGTGAGGAAGGGTGTTGTGCCCAGAACAGTGCCTTGGGGAATCCACATACTCAACCACAGAGCGTACCTTGCCACTTACTCAAACGCTTATACCAAATCTACGTGATTTCTGCGCGAAGTATAATCTCCAATAAACTCAATGACGTGAGTGAAATGTTCTGCGTTGGATTTAACGTAATGGAAACAGATTTAGCTGGAGGTGGACACAATAACACACCGAAATCCGTTAACAATGCTTGTTGCTAAAAGTGAATACCTACATGTTGAGGTGAGGAAGGGTGTTGTGCCCAGAACAGTGCCTTGGGGCAACCGGCTTTGGGTCAAGACACTGGGATGCCAAATGGGGTGGGTATAACCAAAGACATTATGTAACTTCGTATAAGATGAATAAAGTCTAAGAAAAAAACATGCCTCGGAAATCAAGAAACAGTCATTCTCGGATAGATGGCGCACATACCTTTTTGGCCTATGCTCGGCTAGATGGCGTGACGACACCGTTTCATATTTAACAATTTTAACACATAGATATCAGTGAACGAACATGGGTCAAAATTATATAAAAATAATAAAATAATTTATCCATATGTTAAAATTTTTTTGATAATTTTATACATGTTTATTTTGAGTTATAGTCGAGTGTCGATAGATGGCAGTAAATTTACAGTGACTACAACATTTACTATGACAAGACCCCTCTATACTATTATTTTTGGTATAACTTTTTAAACGTGGCCATTTTAATAACCTCGTAAGACCCACCATATAAAGTTACCCACTTTTAATTCCTTATTCTATAAGTAAAATGGAATGATTTTCGTTTGTTTTAAACAGCAATGAAACAAAAGAAATGCTACTTTAAATGGTTCATGAAAGGTCCAAATTAGATTGTAAAGAATATGTACAGTCGCCATCAGATATATCGGAGCGGCCAAGGTGCTCACAAATATCTAAACACGCCTCTATTGTCAGGGAGTTAGAGCGCATGCTCAGATATTGTGAACACCTTGGCCGTTCCGATATATCTGATGGCGACTGTACATTATACTGTACATTTAGTTTTAGGAGGATAAGGGTAGAGAGAGACGTGCGAATTCTTTTCGCACTTGTATCGTATAGTTACAATTTGTAAATCTTGGCGAAAATACCCAGCTTTAAGTATTTAAATTATTTTTTCTTTGTTCATAGAGTCTGAATCCTGCCACGGTGCCGGGGACTGCCATCGTCAGCGCCAGTAAAGGTTAGTTGCTATAAAAGCGGCCAAGTGCTAGTCGGACTCGCCCATGAAGGGTTCCGTAGCAGCAAGTAACATAATAAAATTGCGGTTTACGATTTATGACGATTAAAAAAACTACTTATTAGATCTCGTTCAAACAAATTTTCGGTGGAAAATTGCATGGTAATGTATATCATATATTCTTTTCACTTTTATCATTCTCTTATTTTAGAAGTTACAGGGGGGGGACACACATTTTACCACTTTGGAAGTGTCTCTCGCGCAAACTATTCAGTTAAGAAAAAAATGATATTAGAAACCTCAATATCATTTTTCCTGACCTATCCATAGATACACGTATGGGTTTGATGAAAAAAAAATTAGGTTTCAGTTCTATGGGGGACCCCAAAAATTTATTGTTTTTTTTCTATTTTTGTGTGTAAATCTTAATGCGGTTCACAGAATACATCTACTTACCAAGTTTCAACAGTATAGTTCTTATAGTTTCGGAAAAAAGTGGCTGTGACATACGGACGGACAGACAAACAGACAGACAGACAGACAGACATGACGAATCTATAAGGGTCCCGTTTTTTTGCCATTTGACCACGGAACCCTAATAAAAAGTAATGATGATGATGGTGATGATCCTTCCGGCCGATTTCGACCAAGGCGACCACTTCGACTCCTAGTTAGCGCCGAGCTAACTAGGAGTCGAAGCTATTTACGCGATTTAGCGAGCGGCTTAGTGCAACCAGAAGTTACTAAATTGGTGAAGGATAAATTAATTGATGCGAAATAAAAAAATATTTTTTTTATTTGTGCAATGTGATCTATTATCGATACCAATGATGTGGTAAAATTTATTGTACCGGTAAAAAAGTAACCCTGTATTAATATAACATTGCTAAAGTCTAAAATAAAACTGTTCAGAGTTGCTACAAAGAAAAAGATCCTAGACAAGGTAACTCATTATTTATGTAAAGATTCTCCGCGTCTCTTAGCAGGTTAATGAAAAAACCTATTACACCTTTATTAAGAAAATTTAAGGTAATCCTTTCAATTTCGTTTCTCATAACCGAAATTTAGCACTACAACCTTCTACATACGTATAAAACAAACATGCTGCATCAGAATGCAGACAAATTTCAACCTTAACGGCTACTAAATAAAGTTGAAATCACCTTGTATATAGCTGGTCATAAAGGAATGAACATTCCGCCCACAAAAGGACTTAAGTATGAGTTTAGTTCAATGAAATTTGAATTTTATTTAGAATGGGGAAGGTTGGTTTTGGATTGGCAGGAGGTAACAGTGTCATAGTTAAGTGATGTATAAAGAGATAGTTAATGCTAAGTTCACCTGTATCCTGAGTAGGGAAGGGGTCGTGTTTTTTAATATTATCGATACATTCACTGTGTTTTTAATTTACAAATATATTTTTTTGATTTATACATTTGAAATCAAAACGTGCATAGTTATTACTTACCCAAATTTTGGGCAACAAAGTAGTCTAATATATACCGGATTGAAGTGCTATTAACTATACAAATAAATTAAATAATACTTTTATTACAGGCAAGGACAACCTACAGTGGCGGATTTGCAGTCTTTGCCGCCCTAGGCCTCGGGCCCTGTAGCCGCCCCTTTCGTAGCACCCATAATATTGACTACGTTTTGAGTTATTTTTTGTTATCATCAGCGAATTTTTTGTCACAATTTGCCGCCCCCAAAAACTTGCCGCCCTAGGCCCAGGCCTACTTGGCCTTAGGGCAAATTCGCCACTGACAACCTAAAAAAAAGTTAGTGACACTGCTTGTGAAGCCGATGGTCCTGGGTTCGAATCCCAGTAAGGGCATTTATTTGTGTGACGACACAGATATTTGTTCCTGAGTCATGGTTGTTTTTTATGTATATAAGTATTTATATTTATACCCACAACACCTTCTTGAGCTTACTGTGGAACTTAGTCAATCTGTGTAAGAATGTTCTATAATATTTATTTATTGTTATTACATTATATATTATTATATATGTACTCGTATATTTAATCGAGAGTTGCATTTCTCCACTACATTAAGGTTTCCTGGAAGAGATCTCTCTTTAGCGGTAGGGTAAGACCGCTGCTTATTTAGTTTAGTATTACTTTATCGATACTTTTTGATATTCCATCGACACACGCCCATCCCTAGCGCATGTTGATCGCAGCACACAGGCTCGCCGGCATGTTTATGTGTTTCTTAATAAAATAACATCGCGAACTAGGCCGGGCTAGCCGCGAGCGAAGCTAGATAGGGGAGCGTGGGGAATATTGTGACAGAATAGATAGGGGAGCGTGGGGAATATTGTAACAGAATAGATAGGGGAGCGTGGGGAATATTGTAACAGAATAGATAGGGGAGCGTGGGGAATATTGTGACAGAATAGATAGGGGAGCATGGGGAATACTGTGACAGAATAGATAGGGGAGCATGGGGAATATTGTGACAGAATAGATAGAGGAGCATGGGGAATATTGTAACAGAGTAGATAGGGGAGCATGGGGAATATTGTGACAGTATAGATAGGGGAGCATGGGGAATATTGTAACAGAGTAGATAGGGGAGCATGGGGAATATTGTAACAGAGTAGATAGGGGAGCATAGGGAATATTGTGACAGAATAGATAGGGGACGACGGCCTAGTCTAGTCCGTAGTGACCCTGCCAACGAAGCAGGAGGTCCTGGCTTCGAATCCTGCCAAGGGAATTTATATCCCATCAAAAACATGACATGTAAAAAGATGCAAGTGTCGCAATGCAATTCTTGTACTACAAAAAAGTTTTGAGGTGTCATGTGAAACCAAGTCGGTTATTTCAATAAGAATGTTTTTGATGGGATATAAATTCCCTTTAGTCAGTGCCAGGGGGTGTTAAACCGTATCAATAAGATATCTTTAATTTTTAATACGTATAATGACTTGGCTATCACGGAAGTTTTGTTATTAAAAGTGGTGTATTGTGGTAAACTGCTAATTTTGTATGTTTCGCTAGATTTTTTGATAAAATTCAACATTTCCTGTTTCCTGTGTGATCATCCTTATTTGAAATGAATCCTTTTTAAACGGCTTTGACCTTAAAACCCCGAATCTGTCCCGCTATACATGCAGATATGCAAATATCTCCACATTATACAAGCTAGGCCCAATGGTACACGGGATTAGTTGTAAAAAAAACTGGAAGGTATTAAAAATATACTAAAAACCGGCCAAGTGTGAGTTGAACTCGCGCACGAAGAGTTCCGTACCATTACGCAAAAACGGCAAAAAAATCACGTTTGTTGTATGGGAGCCCCACTTAAATATTTATTTTATTTTGTATTTAGTATATTTTGTTATAGCGGCAACAGAAATACGTAATCTGTGAAAATTTTAACTGTCTAGCTATCACGGTTATTGAGATACAGCCTGATGACAGACAGACGGACAGACGGACAGACAGACAGACAGACGGACAAACGGACAGATAGACAGACGGACAGTGGAGTCTTAGTAATAGGGTCCCGTTTTTACCCCTTGAGTTACGAAGGTGTCGTTGACCAACCCGCCGGGCCGCGGTGGCCGGGGCGCGTACCTGCGAGTATGAAGATTGAATCGCGGGTGCTCGAGTATCTAAGTTATATACTCTTGGTTTCTTTACTTACGGAGAGGGCTATGCTCGGAGTTTCTCTGCGTGATCGAATCAGAAATGAGGAGATCCGTAGACGAACTAAAGTCACCGACATAGCCCACCGGATTAGCAAGCTGAAGTGGCAATGGGCGGGCCACATTGCACGTAGAGAAGATGGCCGATGGGGTCGAAAAGTGCTCGAGTGGAGACCACGGACTAGCAAGCGCAGCGTAGGACGTCCACCCACAAGATGGACAGACGATCTTGTTAAGGTCGCCGGAGGACGCTGGATGCGGGTCGCTTCCAACCGGTACAAATGGAGGTCCTAGGGGGAGGCCTATGTTCAGCAGTGGACGTCTTATGGCTGAGATGATGATGATGATTCTTTACCTAAGTATATGATTCTACTAGGTTGACTCGTAGAAAAAGTATGTTTGATGTGATGCTCTTTCCAGTTAAAAGTAATCTCCATGACAAAACTCGGCGGGTAAGATTATAACGTGGAAGGGGACGGCCCGTTTTGAATAAATCTACCGTCTTTATTTCTTTAAAGCCGATTAAAATGGAAAATATGCTTTAAATGTATAGATACAGTGACAAATTAGGCTCTCTGTCGTTGGTATAAGGCTGAATTTTGCCTGCGGCGGTAGCACGGTCGCTTTTTTATTGCTTGTCACCATGCCTAGGTTCTAACAAGTATCTTCTTCTTCTTCTTCCTCGCGTTATCCCGGCATTTTTCCACGGCTCACATAGGAGCCTGGGGTCCGCTTGACAACTAATCCCATGATTTGACGTAGGCACTAGTTTTTACGAAAGCGACTGCCATCTGACCTTCCAACCCAGAGGGTAAACTAGTCCTTATTGGGATTAGTCCGGTTTCCTCACGATGTTTTCCTTCACCTAAAAGTGACTGGCAAATATCAAATGATATTTCATACATAAGTTCCGAAAAACTCATTGGTACGAGCCGGGGTTTGAACCCGCGACCTCCGGATTGAAAGTGACTCGCTCTTACCGCTAGGCCACCAGCGGTTCTAACAAGTATGTAACTGCGAAACTGACGCGCATAGTGACAGGCGATGGAAATGGAACCATGCTGGGCCCACTGTTGTTGTACCTGTGAGATGCGAATGGCAAAAATACTTTCTAGAAAATAATCTGCGTAACGTCTGCGAACGATGTTATTAAGCTTAGAATTAATTAAAAACTGGAATTTACTGTCTTGGACGAGACTTGAACTCACGACAACTGGGTCACAATAGTTCGTTTTTTTTTGCATTAGAAAAAAGGTAAACAATCTTGACGTGTCTTTTTATTGAACAACACTATTGAAAAATAAGTCACGTCAAATATGTAACAATTATGAATCATATACGATTATTTACATTCTTTTTGCTTTCATAAGTAATAGTTATTGATTTATAAAAAGCGTTTTTGAATTAAAAGACACGTCAATATTGCGTAGCTTTTTCTAATTCCAAGAAACGAACTATAGACCAGTGTGCTGACATCTGAGCTACCATGACTTTCTGCCGTAATCGAACTTCAAGATATTCACAAGAGACGACACGTACTAGATCCATTCTATAGATACTTATAGTTTATATATCAACTAGTTCTCTTTTGCAGCGCAATTCGGGCAACCAATGTCACTTTTACGTTAGATAGAGTAAGATATCTATTAGAAGTGAATTGGATCTCTAAGTCCTATCCTATGGAAAACGTTCAAGAGTATCTCCAGATTCGCGCAAATGTCAAATTTGACAGGTTAGATCTTAAACATATCGTTATTGTATCTTGGTGATGCTTTTTAAAAGATTTGTAATAGATTTCTATTTCAATATCCGAATTGGGCCCCTCGTCCATGGTCGTCGAATATTTATATGATAGTTATTTTCAAATTTATATAGCTAGTAGTCTTTCTACTTAAAAGAATGTATTTTTTTGGGTTCCGTACCTCAAAAGGAAAAATGAAACCCTTATAAGACCACTCTTGCGTCTGTCTGTCTGTCCGATCGTCCCCACCCCCCTCTATCTCCGAAACTGCTGCATCTAAAATTTTGAAAAAAGTTACACAAAATAGTTCTTTACCTAGAAACACAGGCTACATGATTACTTTATGCTATAGATGACAGGAAAACCTATTAAAATGTGTAGTCAAGCGTGAGTCGGACTTAATTACATAGTTTTTTATACAAACCCTACGGGTTACGTTCCACATAAAAAATACATTGGTTAAACTTTCCTAATGTACGGCACCCTTGGAACGCGAGTCCGACTCGCACTTGACCGGTGTTTTTTAATAAAAATGGTTTTCTAGTAATGCTGATGATAACGCTGTAAAACAAGAATAATGAACAAAGCAATTTCAAATGCGCTTTGTTAAATATTTGGTCGTTAATTAGGTTTTGCTTTAAAATCACAATTCTGTACTAGCAAAAACCATAGCGGTAGTAGTGAATATAATTTACGCAGTATTTTGACTTATAAGCAGAGCTCGGCAGGGGTGAGCCATTTTGACGTCACTTATGTCAAGTGTAGATATTAATATAGATACATCTTAGAAAGAAATATTAAAATAAGACTGTATTAATTATAATTAAACTAAAATGACAATGCCTTATGTACAAATAAACTTTAATAGTAGCATATAGATGGATATACGTATTATTTGAAGAGGTTTACTAAAAAAGCTTGCTATAAAATTCATTTGTTTTAATGGCGACGTAAAGATCGTAGCGGAAAGGCAGCCTAAATAAAATAATTTGTTTAGTTATTAAATTACACCTCATATATCATGGAATGACAAGGAATGTCCATGTTGTGCAAACTCTGAAAACAGCTCACCCCCGCCGAGCTCTGCTTATAAGTGTAACATATGATTTTTCACCACACCTGCTCGTACTCGTCGGTAGAGACGGACTGCATCCCGACTGCAATTTTCATGAGAACTGCACGCCGACTGCACGCCAACTCCAACGTCCGCGTAATTTTAAATGATTAATATTTAATAACGTTCATTTGGACTTCTTTGTAATGCCCCCCCCACTACTTACCTCCTTATTCATAAACGCGCTACAAACCTCAATTAGCTAATAATCGTTTGTCCTTATCTGTCATATTGACTTATGTATTTGTAAGAAAGGGATAAAACACAATTTAACTAAATCATTAGGTCCGTAAACTTTTATGAATAAGGGGGTTAGTATTTTGGCCCGGTCTAATGGTAACATTCCATTTCTAACCGCAGCTGCACTCCCGGTACTGAACGCGTCGCTGCCATTGTCAATTTTCATACTAAAATGAACAGTAATGCAGCTGTCATTCGAAATGGACTGTCACCTTTACGTGAGGCCTCCCTAATGCGGTTGCAGTCAACAACCTGACTGTCATCACTGTCAATGTACTGTTATAATCTAACTGTGCGTCATACTGTCAAACAAAAAATGGAAACTGGAAAACGCTAATTATTGTAAAAAAAACAGCTCGTTACTACGTTGATGGAACGAAAATATTCGCTACAATTAATGGACATTGCTGTGTTTATTTAGCCCTGGCCGACTGCGGCGAGGGAGGTTGTATGTGACGTTCCACGGCAAAAGGTACCTTATGCCGGCTGGCGCTTACGTTGCAATAATATTGGAGCGGCGTCAATAATAGCGTAAGCGCCAACCGCCATAAGGTACCTTTACCCGTGGGACGTCACATATGTCCTTATGACTATTATATTTGTTATACTAGTTTTATGGGGTTAATACACTTTGGGCCAATTCTTAGGGTTCCGTACCCAAAGGGTAAAAACGGGACTCTATTACTAAGACGTCTGTCTGTCTGTCACCAGGCTGTAACTCATGAACCGTGATAGCTAGACAGTTCAAATTTTCAGGTATTTCGTATATAAGTATTCCGATTGCCGCTGTAACAACAAATACTGGAAACAGAATATAATAAATATTTAAGTGGGACTCCCATACAACAAACGTAATTTTTTTGCCGTTTTTTTTACGTAATGGTATACGGAACCCTTCGTGCGCGAGTCCGACTCGCACTTGTCCATTTTTTTGTGTTTAGTTTATTTTAAAATTTATCATTAGTTTAGTTTTAATTTTTATCTAATATATTTGATGGTTAATATCCCCCCCCTATTTACAGCAAATCAGGGTACTTACGGGTATCATGATTATGAATATGTATCTAAAAGCATGCAGTCAAACGTGGATTATGCCGTTAACGCGGGCCCGGTGGCACGCGACGCTTAACTGACGTTTAACCATTTGGTCTCTTTTTTAGTGTTCCGTACAAAACTTTGTTCACGGAACACTTATTTCTTATACCGGGTGTGGCCTGTAACACGAGCAAATAATTAAAACATAGATTGTACTCCTCAAACGGTAAAACTTTTGTTCTACAACTTTTAAAAATTATGAACTATTTTGACTCCATATTTTTCATACAAAACAAATATTATCTTCAATGGACGCCATCGCCACGCCATTATCATTGTGATTGACGTTGCTTGTCAAGCCTTAAACATAACAAAATTCGCAATAAATTGCGTCTTTGAATAACCTTTAAAGTGTATTAAAAATCAAAATACAAGTTATTTTCAAAAGTCGCTGAACAAATGTTGATCAGTATGAGGAGTACAGCCTACAGTTACATTTTTTGCTCATATTACAGGCCACACCCGGTATGATTATAATTATAATTATGAACTTGACCGTATAGTGAACTGCGTAATTGGATGGAGAAATTATGAATGAATTTATTGATAAAGTGACCAAGCAATTTTGTGGTTGATGGTACAAGTGATTGAAAATGCAGAGCGTCTCTAACATATCTACGCAGCGCCAAGGATTAAAGCCAAGGATTGCATTTACTCTTCGAGTAACATCGCAACTGCATGCCGACTGCATTCGCACTATTTCCCCTCTGCCAATGCACATGCTCACCTGGCCCCAATTTCACATCGGTGACAGGTGCGACGAATTGTAAAATCACTATTGCTGACGTCACAGGCATCCTTGGGCTACGGTTACCGCTTACCATCGGGCGGGCCGTATTCCTGTTTGCCACCATCATTGTATTATTAAAAAAAACTTTATTATATCGATAAAAAAACAGATATTTCTCCTGCGAAGTTTCTGACAATTGTCAAAGATTTAGAAGAATTGTAGGTAATTCTTGACAGGTAATGAGTTATATGTCGGAATTTCGTGACAATTGTAGTGTTTCTTGTGACAATTGTCATAAACTTATTAAATTGTCAGAAATATCTGTTTTTTTCCGATATCATAAAGCTTTTTTTAATAATACAATGATGGTGGCAAACAGGAATACGGCCCGCCCGAGGGTATGCCCTAACCGTAGTTCATGGATGCCTGTGACGTCAGCAACAGTGATTTTACAATTCTTCGCACCTGTCACGTTGGTGAAACAGGGGCCTGGGCATGCACACAACTAGCGCGGTGCATGTTGTGAATCATCTGTACACAAAAAGAGATCGAGGTGTGCAAGATTTGTGTTTGAAGTGTGTCATTTTCTAACGGCACGATTCAGGAAATGAATTAGAGATTAACTAGATACGATATAGTAAAGATATGTGACGTCCCACGGAAAAAGGTACCTTATGGCGGTTGGCGCTTTAGCTTTACGTCGCTCCAATATTATTGCGGCGCTATGCGACGTAAGCGCCAGCCGACATAAGTCTTTTGCCATGGAACGTCACATATCCTTACTAGTTAATATCTAGTGGATCTCTAATTCATTTCCCGAATCGCGGCGCCAGCCGCCATAAGGTACCATTTGGAGTGGAACGTCATTTTATTTTTTACTATATCGTATCTAGTTAATCTCTAATTCATTTCCCGAATCAAGCCGTAAGTATTTGTGTCGTCATTACAGGCCGCGTAGCCAAGATGCCAATCGCTTACGCTCCGTAGCGATCGAAACGCAACTGTCACTGTCACACTAATATGGAAGAGTGATAGAGAGACATAATGCTTTTCGTTGTCGAAGCGATAGCGATTGTAACCTTGGCTAGGCCGGCAGATTGGATTTTGCAAACTCGATGTCAAAGATATGTTTACGGCGATATTTGTAAATAAACCTATCTCTGACGTCGACTGTATGTAGTGAGTGACAAGTGCGATTGTGTGCACCTAGGGTTTGCAATCCAGATCCGAAATGTATAAAATTATCCGGATCTGGATCCGGATCCGCGGATCTTCATACATTTCGGATCCGTCGTGCAAACCCTATGTGCACCTTTCCCCCCGCAAAAAATGACTGAATGATTTGTACGGTTAGATATCGCTTGGGCTCCTACCTCCGACGTGTCGGAAGCCAGTGTTGAAGCTTTTACTTGTTAGTTAACCAAGGTTTAACCATGTTTTCTGTTCAACCGGCCCCATCCACTATTAATTATCCCGACAGAGCGGAAAATGAATATTTGATCACACAATTAGCTTCGAGCGAGGGGGGGGGACAGGAGGGGGGGGGGCACTACATTAATACAACTATCCTTATTATCCTGTATAGTGTAGTAGGAGCATTCCATGAAATTGTCTACCATTTGTCCCGTACAAACGCGAATTTTCTGTGTGTGTGGTGTGGATTTTTTAGTGAATTTTTAAAATGACCATAATTTTTAAAAAACATGAGTTGGATTTTTTATTGTATTTTTATGATAACTGTTATGACTTGGTCTATCATCCGTTTACGGCTTGACGTCGAATTCTGGGACACCCTGTATATATGTTTACACTTTTGAACTCTACTTCTTTGTAATTAAGACGAAAATTTTAATCATATTTTTGACATCGACTGTACCGCCCGGAAATCCACAGTTCACAATTTTTGGAGAAACGCACAGTTGAGGACTGCCAACCATCTAAGTGATTATTACTTGATCCGCGTCTGGCAGCTGTTCATCGGTGGCTTAGAGCCAACAAAGTCTAAAATCGACGTGGCATTGCTCCCAGTTAATATCTGACGGCTATTCTTCTGAAGATTAAAGAAGAGACTCTTTCCACATAGAATTTCGTACATTGACCCTGTTGCTTTCTCTATCGCAAGCACATAATTATATTGGTGTCAAGCTTGCACAGTGACATTGACAACCGGTATCATGGGCGGGACGGCAATATACTTATGTGCGTGCAATAGAGATAGCAACAGGCAGGTCAATGTCCGAAAATCTATATGGAAAGCGTCTCTTGTTTAACGTCAGATTCCTATATGAAATCCTTTTCCCTATACGTCTGTCATCATCATCATCATTTCAGCCTATATACGTCCCACTGCTGAACACAGGCCTCCTCTCATGCGCGAGAGGGCTTGGGCTATAGTCCCCACGCTAGCCCAATGCGGATTGGGGACTTCACATAGACCTATGAATTTCTTCGCAGATGTATGCAGGTTTCCTCACGATGTTTTCCTTCACCGAAAAGCTAGTGGTAAATATCTAATGATATTTCGTACATAAGTTCCGAAAAACTCATTGGTACGAGCCAGGATTTGAACCCGCGACCTCCGGATTGAAACTCAGACGTCATATCCACTCGGCCACCACTGCTTCTACCACTACGTCTGTATCTTTAGGTATTTAAATAAAAATAAACAAACAATTTGTAATTTTTTGGGTAGTTATAAATACAAAACCGCCTGGATCAGTCACTGAACGACTTGATTAACCTACAATATTTGATCATGTAATGTTTTCATCTACCTTCAGGTTGGCTTAAGACGAAACAGGAGCTGAGTTTTAAATATTTTAGGTAAATATACCCGACTTGCTAACGGAAGCGGCTCCTAAAAGTAGTGCGATAAGGACAAGGCGAAAATCCTGCGTAAAAATCTCAAAAATCGAGGTTTCGTACTCGACTGTTTCCTCCTCCAAAACTTTTTAAAAATCGAAATCATTATGAAATTATCTGTGTCGGACCATTTTGCTTTTATGGCTAATTGATATCAGTTTTGAATACTACGCCTCTCATTGCGGCATAGTCAATGAGGCCATCTTAGCCATTTTTGAAGGGCTCTAGCGCCTTAAAAAACAAAAATATCAAAAAAAGCAAAACGGTCCGACACAGATATTGACAATATTAATTTGTGTTGAAAAAATCATTGCTCTAGCATCAAAACCCACGGAGGAAACAGTCGAGTACGTTTGTCATCATCATCATCATCATCATTTATTCAATAACAATATTACATTGTGTTTGAAATTTTAAATCTAGGCACATGCATGCAAAATATATTACAAAACAACATCATAGCCACCAATTTAAAAATAATTAATAATACATCATCAAATATAAATAAGAAATTAAAGTAAAATTAAATAAACATGAATTAACCTTTTCGACGCCGTGTCAAACACAAAAGCTGTCACGCTGACGCCACGTCACCGAAGTGTCAAAACTGAAATTGAACTTTATGCATGTGCACGTAGGTCTATGTTGCTCTGTTGTCTGTGACCGATTAATCGGTCTTTGGCGTTGGACCTGCGGTGCGGATATATCGGTCATTGGCGTCCAAAAGGTTAATAAATTGAACATAATAAAGCAAAATGTCAACAAGTAAAAAGTAAAATTAATAGAATAATATCATTAAAAATCAATTACATGTCGGAGTAAAGCGAAAAAAAGAAAAAACAAGTAAGAAAAAAATGTCAATGAGTAATGTCGTGATGTTGTATGGAGAAATGACCACTCCTGTTGGCTCTTAAGAAGCCATTTGAGGGTAGACTTTGTTTACTTTTATTTAAACACAGAGTTATAAATCACGACCCGTTTTCAATGCTCTACATACATCAATTAGGATTGTTTGTATTGTTATACTTCGACTTTGACTTTGTCCGCTAACGGCAGCCGCGTGGGCCTGCTGGGAAATCAAGGTGGGTACACACACATACCCGCACTGGTGTAGGCGTGGGCTGAGACACGAGCGAACAGCGGATTAACTGCCGTATTCGAACTTCAAGATATTCACAAGAGACGACACGTACTAGATCCATTCTAGATACGTTATAGTTTAGATATCAACTAGTTCTCTTTTACAGCGCAATTCGGCCAACCAAATGTCACTTTTACGTTAGATAGAGTAAGATATCTATTAGATGTGAATTGGATCTCTAAGTCATATCCTGTGGAAATCGTTCAAGAGTATCTCCAGAATCGCGCAAATGTTAAATTTGACTGGTTAGATCTTAAATATATCGTTATCGTATCTTGGTGATGTCTAAAAGATATCTAATAGATGTCTATTTCTAAATCCGAATCGGGCCCTAAGGCCCTTTACCGACTTAAGAAGAAAGAGGACGGTCGCTTCTCCATACAAACGTAGTCTCCTGAATATATAGGCTATTAGTTACGGTCCATATTAATCGGTACGGAGTGAAGAAGAGTGAAGCGAGCGTTTTTCGACTTAAATTACGTGAGTGACCCGTTTTCAGTATATTTCATGAAAAAAGTTTTTAATTTTATTTAATCTGCTTATTATCAATCGAGAGGTTAGTTGTACAATCAATCTCAGTTACAATCTCTATATTTGGAGATTATTTAAACTAAGCTTAGCTTAATTATATATAAACTAATATTGTTTTTTTACAGTTAGTTAGTGCTTACATATTAATACTAGTTATATCTTACATTAATTTATGTTAATCATTGCTTTCTTTACTGTACTCTTTGCTTTATCAGGATATTTTTCTAAAGTTTCTACTACTAGTTTGGGTAAGCTGTTCAGGATATTGGCCAGAGCCTTTTCCCATATTCATTGGTTGTATGTATGTATGTGTATCACGGAAGTTTGATATTAAAATATTACTGAATCGGTGAGCTCCATCTTGGCTCTGTCTTCACTTTCCATCAGGTGTGACTAGAGCCAATCGCCGATCAGTTTATTATAACAATAAAAACAAATTCATTTAAATGTTTTGCTTGGCTGTCCATCGCAATTCAACGTGGTAACGCAGCGAGTGTGATGGCACCTTTGCGCCGGGGGTAGCCCGGGGAGGCCTCTTTCAGTAGTTTTTATATTCCTTGTTTTATTTTAGATGTAGGTATTTAGGGTTGTTAGTTTTAATTTAGTATTATTCTTAGATGTGTTTAGTTCATAAGTTATTTATTTGTCTTGTTACTGTCTTTTACAGTGAAATAAACTTTAAATATTTTGACTTAATTTCATGTATATAAACTATGCGCCTAAGTTTGACTTTTTTAGATTTTTTGATTGTTGTAGAAATTGGAGCGAAAACCATATTTCATATTTTTTAAAATGCTCCTATCTCTTATAATAATTAAATATTCGAGAAAAACCAAACGTAGGGGAATAGCTGTAGTTTGAAGTACAAGGCCACAAGATGGCAGAACGTACTAGATGCATAGGAAAACGTACGAGAGCGGTAGATGGCAGCACTTGTTTTGGCTATGTACATGTTTATGTTAATAAATTTAAAATGTGGCTGGCGTCTCACTTATTTTATGGTTATGAAGAGTTCTTTAACCTACCAATGCTAAGTCAAAGTATTGCCAACGTGTATTCAATAAATGTATGTATACATTATGTACAATACCTACCAAAAATGGTATCTGACATGTAACTATTGTTATAATAAATTATTTCATTTGATACAATACAATACAAAAACTCTTTAGGAGCATTCCACGGGCTGTCCCGTACAAACGCATTAAATTTCTTGTGTTGCGACTTTTTTCTCGGCATTTAAAGCAGGCGATTATTTTTCTGTGCATATTTTTGACCATTTGTCATTGAAAAGGAAACTCTTATACCTTTAAATCTTCAGGAACTTCGCGTTTGTACGGGACAACGGTAGACAATTTCATGGAATGCTCCTTTATTGCACACCTCATTACAGAAACCAATACAAATAATACAGAAAGAAGAGGTTAAACAACAGGCGGCCTTATCGCTAAAAAGCGATCTGATTTCATATGTTTCCGATTCAAGCCACAAGATGGCAGACCCCGGTCCCTCTCGTGCCTCGAACCGCGCGCCGCGACCGACCGCTGTGCAAAATTTATGGCGCTCGAATAACCAAGTGCGGGTACCTGAACGCAAGGGGGGGGGGGGGGTACTTGTACGCAAGGGGGGGGGGGTACTTGTACGCAAGGGGTAGGAGGTTTTCGCGTTTAGCTCTGAGCTCAATTAGGCCAGTTTAGTATTGATCAAATAGAATAGATAGTATAGAGGGCTATTGCCAAAGTAAATTTTGTAGTCACGGTAAATTTACTGCCATCTGTCGACACACGATTAAAACTTAAAATAAAATTGAAAATGTATAAATTAATCAAAATTTGTTTACGGATAAATGATTTTTATTTTTTTGTTGTTCCATACTGACCCATGTTCTTTCACTGATATGTGTTAAAATTTTTAAATATCAAACGGTGTCGTCAACGCCATCTAGCCGAGAATAGGCCAAAGGTGTGTGCGCCATCTATTCGAGAATGACTTTTTCTTGATTTCCGAGGCATGTTTTTTTCTTAGACTTTATTTATCTTATACGGAGTTATATATATATATAACTCCGTATAAGATAAATAAAGTCTAAGAAAAAAACATATAAACACTAGATATATATATATATATATATATATATATATATATATATATATATATATATATATATATATCTCTGGTATTAATTCAACTGTACGTACCTATGTCATCCATTAAATCATGAATCAGTTGTAGGAAACAATATTTTCCTTGTGACATCAGGAATAAGGTAAACGAACTAGTGCTCGACATGCTAATGCCCAATAGATGACACCCCGCTGTCACCCCTATTGACAATGACTTAAGTTTCAAGATGGCATGTACTGGGACCGCGTCGAGCACCAGGGCCCTATTTCACCAACGTGACAGGTGCGACATTTATCGACATCACTGTTACTGACGTCACAGGCCTCCATAGGCTACGGTAACCGCTTACCATCAGACGGGCGGTGTGGTCGTTTGCCACCAACATCTTAATTAAAACAAAACTCCACTATATCGCCAGTAAATAAGTATTTATTTTGCGAAGCTAATGACAATTGTCACAAGAAATACGACAATTGTCACGAAATTCCGACACAGAACTCATTTGCTGTCAAGAATTACCGAAAGTTCTTTGAAATCTTGTGACAATTGTCATCATTATCATCATAAACATCACAAGAGAAATACCTGTTTTTTGCCGATATAATAAAGTTTTTTTTAAATAATACAATGATGGTGACAAACAGGAATACAACCCGCCCGATGGTAAGCGATAACTGTAGCCCATGGATGCCTGCGACGTCAGTAACAATGAGACTTGTCGAGTTGTCGCACCTGTCACGTTGGTGAAATAGGAGCCTGCTGTCAGATTGACAATGACTTAAGTTTCTAGACGACATGTACTGGGACCGCGTCGAGCACCAGTACGTTTACCCTACGTGGATAAAATCTGTATCCACGTCCATCGTTTGAAGAATGTCCTCTTAAATCAGCTTTAATATAACAACATACCGGGTGTGGCCTGTAATATGGGCAATAAATTAAATTGTAGGCTGTATTCCTCATACTGACCAACATTTGTTCAACGACTTTTAAAAATAACTTGTGGTTTGATTTTTAATACACTTTAAAGTTTATTCTAAGACGCAATGTATTGCGAATTTTGTTATGTTTAAGGTGTGACAAGCAACGTCAATCACAAATAATATGGCATGGCGATGGCGTCCATTGAAGATAATATTTATTTAGTATGAAAAATAGGAAGTCTAAATACTTCATAATTTTTAAAAGTTGTTGAACAAAAGTGTCACCGTTTGAGCAGTACAATCTATGTTTTAATTATTTGCTCGTGTTACAGGCCACACCCGGTATATACATAATATATATCTTCATCGACATCTATATAAAATAACTCACTTAATTGGTAGGTATTTCACCTAATAACATAATTTATCGGTAACATAATTACTCGTATATTTATATTTTATATTATTTGATTTATTGGTTATGTGTTCAATGCCGCAGGCGGAGGTTTTAGAAGGGATATTCTTTTTATTTTTCACTACACCAGCTCGGAAAGGCTTACTTTGCACTTCAAAAACTGGTAGCAAAGTTGCATTTTATTCACATGTGAGGCAAAGTAATCAAATGCAAATTTGAGTTGTTTTCTTATGTTTGCTGGTAGAATTGACTTTTAAATGATGATTTTGGATTATAAATAAACATCAAACATCAAACATCAACATTTATTCAGCAAATAGGCCACAAGGGCACTTTTACACGTCAACATTGAATTTACATAAAAGCAAAAATAATAACATCAACAATTTTATAAAATAAAACTAACAATTCAATCTAACGTATTACAATTACTAAGAGATGTATATGGTCTCCTAATGTCGAATTACATACAAAATACAGATAAAAAAACACACAAAAAAAATCTATAATATTTAGAGGTGTAAATGTCTCTAGGTGTCAGAACTATAAGATTATATAGTTTATCAAGTTATCCTTAGAGATGTATAAGGTCTCCAAGAGTCAATATCCTGTATAATTAATACATTCATTAAAAGAAAAGAAACATACGAGAACAGAATGAGGCGTCTCACTGTAATTAATTAATAAAAGTTACTAAGTATAATAGCTCGTGTTAGCTTAACAGACCAGTCTCCACAAACAGCACCCGTTCACGAGTATGACGCGTATCTCAGCCATCGCCTCCCTCAACCTTCATTCGGAAAAGTGGCGACCCGATCAACAACGCCACCGTAAGCAAAGACTTTTAAGCGAGCATGACATGTTCAAGCTACCGGCCTATATTAATATTAAAATAGTAATAACATGTAGCTGTAAGACACGGCATTTTGTGCTCATATGTTACATAAAAAGACAGTAATATAGCTTCACATAATTACTAGCCTAAGTTGACTTAGAGATGTAAAGGTCTCTAAGTGTCAGAAACATTAAAAATATAGGTAAGTATGTACAATCAAAAATAAAAATCAAATAAATAAATATGTACTTAGAGATGTATAAGGTCTCCAAGTGTCCAAAACTAAAATTAAATTAAACAATATAATCAAGCGAGAACATCATTGTCTCATGTGTCAATTCTACTGGACACTAGCATATTTAATTCACAATGTAAAAAAAAACAATATTTATTTAATTCTTATTATACTAATGAAATCAAGCTACCGGCTTAAAAGCATCTCTATCGTTTATAAAATCATTTACAGTGTAGTACGCCTTACGTAACAAGGAGTGCTTAATGTGCGACTTAAATTTATGAAGTGGTAAATTCACTACATCAGTGGGGACTTTGTTATAAAAACGTGTACAGTTCCCGACGAAAGACGTACTAACCTTACGGAGGCGGTGGGCGGGCACAGCAAGTTTATGTTTGTTTCTAGTGTTATAGTTATGGATATCACTGTTAACCTTGAATTCGTGGATGTTTTTCCGAACATACATAATATTCTCTAGTATGTATTGAGATGCAACGGTAAGAATGTTAACTTCTTTGAATTTCTCTCTTAGGGATACTCGAGCGCCCAGTCCATAGATGGAACGTACAGCTCGTTTTTGCAGCACAAATATTGTCTGAATATCTGCCGCTTTTCCCCACAACAGAATTCCATAAGACATAACACTATGGAAGTAACTAAAGTATACCAGCCTGGCCGTCTCTACGTTTGTCAGCTGTTTGATTCTCCTCACTGCATAGGCTGCTGAACTAAGTTTTCCGGCTAGAGTGCCTATATGTGCATGCCATTGCAGTTTGGAGTCTAGAGTGACTCCCAGGAAAACAGTTCGGTCCTCAAATTCCAGCGTATCACCTTTTATTTTAATCTTGCTGTTATTTACCTGCTTGACGTTAGGTAGCGTAAACTTGATGCATTTGGTTTTCTTGGCGTTCAAAAGCAAATTGTTTGCCGTAAACCAGTTTACAATGGTAGATAGCGCGTCATTAATGCTCTCGAAGCTATTTTCCTTTCTGTCCACTTTAAATATAAGGGAAGTGTCATCTGCAAATAACACTATATCATGTCTATCTTGCACAACTTTTGGTAAGTCATTAATGTATACCAAGAACAGGAAGGGACCAAGAATTGAACCTTGAGGCACTCCGAGGGCTACCGGGGACCCCGCCGATTGAGTTCCATTAATAACTACTCGCTGAGTTCTATCCGAAAGGTACGATGAGACCAGGTCAAGGGCACTAGCTTTTATCCCATAGCGGCTTAATTTTCTCTTTAAATTTTCGTGATCAACGCAATCAAATGCCTTTGACAGATCACAGAAAATTCCAACAGCATCTTGAGCTTTTTCCCAAGCATCAAAGATGTGTTTTAGAAGTACCGCACCGGCGTCAGTAGTTGATCGACCTTTGGTGAAACCAAATTGATTGCTGTCAAGCAGTTTGTTTCTGTTGAAATGTGACAATAGTTGATTCAGAATAAGTTTCTCGAACACTTTGCTTAATGCCGGTAGTATTGAAATCGGTCTAAAGTTCGTGGGAAATATTTAATAACATTCATTTGGATTCGATTTGGTTTGATTTTGTTTGATATTTTACATTTAATATTTGCTTAGGGTTGTTGTTGTCTGTCCTAGGGCACCCCGGAGGTGCATAGGGCCTCTACAAGATCCTTCCACGCCTTCCTGTCTTGAGCAACCGTCTTGGCCTCGTTCCAGCTCAGTCCTACGGCTGTCAGCTCGTTCTCTACGCTGCGCCTCCAGGTGTGCACAGGGCGTTTGCGGGCTCGCTTCCCGCCCTGAGGCCGCCACTCGAACGCGATACTGGCGTTGTTCGTATCTCCTCTTCGCAGGGTATGACCGATCCATCTCCACTTCCGCAGCGCTACTTCTTGGGCGATCGGTGGTTGTCGGCACATACTCCACAAATCCTCATTTCTTATAGTCTTCGGCCAGAATATGCGGAGGATCGACCGGAGGGACTTATTGACAAACACCTGTAGCTTGTGTGTCAGCCCTTTTGTCACTCTCCACGTCTCACAGCCGAAGAGCAGCACGGACTTGACGATGGATTCGAAGAGGGAAATTTTTACGCGGCGAGTGAGAACGTTTGAGTCCCAGACAGGCTTGAGTTGAGCAAATGCAGCTTTTGCCTTCTTGATTCTGCTCTCGACGTCTTCGTCAGCACCTCCCCGACATGTTAGTGTACTGCCGAGATATACAAACTTGGAGACTGATTCAAGGCGATCGTTTTTGAGCAATAAAGGATCCGTACAATCTGATTTTACTCGCATGTTGACAGTCTTCCGTCGGTTGATTCGCAGGCCCATGGCTTCAGCTTCCTCTTGAAGGCTCTCAAGTTTCGCTTTAAGATGGGCTAACGATGGCGAAATCAGCACGATGTCATCGGCGTAATCAAGATCATCCAGTTCCTTAGTACCCCAGTTAATGCCTCTTGGTGTTTCGATCACTGTCCTCATCACGTCGTCGAGAAGAATTATGAATAACAGCGGTGACAGGAGGCATCCTTGCTTCACACCGGCAGTTACACTTATAGGCGCTCCCATTTCCTTTTCATGTATCACCCTGCATGAGCTCCCTTCGTACAAGGAGCGGATTATGCGGATGATACACTCGGGTATACCCCTGCGACGAAGGCTGGACCACAGCGCGCTCCACTTCACGGTGTCGAAGGCTTTCTCAAAGTCCACAAAGGCTAGGAACAGCTCCGACTGCCATTCGACACATTGTTCAATAAGGATGCGTAGGGTATTGGTGTGGTCTGTGCAGGAGCGACCAGGGCGGAAACCTGCTTGCTCGTCTCTCAGCGTCTCTGCCACTCTTGGTGCAATGCGATTTAGCAGAATCTTAGCTAGTACTTTTGCGGCAGTAGGTAGGAGCGTTATGCCGCGCCAGTTGTCGCATTGCGATAGATCCCCCTTCTTTGGGACTTTCACCAGGAGACCTTGCTTCCACTCATCGGGTACTCGTCCAGCTTCCCAGATACGGGTCAATAGGGGAAACAGCAGAGTTGCAGACGTCGCAGTATCGACCTTTAACATGTCTACGTGGATGCTGTCAATGCCCGGCGCTCTCCCTGGTTTCAGGGACTTCACCGCTACCAACACTTCTTCGAAGGAGGGTGGTGCCGTCGGCACACGTAAAAGCTCGTCTGGGAGGTCGGTACTGGAATGCTGACTGTCTGGGGATTGGGCTTGCTCCAGCAGGCTCGAGAAGTGCTCGGTCCACCTTTTCAGCTGCTCGCTCGAAGTACACAGGAGACTGCCGTCTTTACCTTTCAGCGGTTTCTTCGCTGCACGTGTCCGACGGCCGCTAAGTCGGCGCGTGACGTCGTACAGCTCGCGCATGTCGCTGCGGCGTGCGGCGGTGTTGGCGCGCTCCGCCAGCTCGTCTGCGGCTCTGCGCGCGAGTTTCCTGATCCTCGAACGGAGAGTGCTGTATCGATCCCGGAGACTGGATGTTTCTGGTTCGGTAGAAGATTGTATCTGCATATTTATTCGGTGCCTATCTTCTATAAGTTGCCATAACTCTGCCGACATCCAGCTCTCCCTTGTCGGGAGTGAGTATCCGAGCACCTCCTCACCGGCTCTCGTATACGCGGTGCGAATGCGGTCCCAGGTTTCGTCCAACTGCTCATCTTCGAGTTCCTCTAGAAGGTCGTACTGATTCCTGAGACAAAGGCGAAACTTCTCCCGCCATTCTGGGTTCCGGAGTTTTCGTACTTCGAAACTTTTAGAGATCTTCTCGGACTTGCGGCGTGGGATCGCCAGTTTGAGACGCACTTCAGCGACGACTAGGTGGTGGTCATTGTCCACGTCGGCTCCACGGCGGTTCCGCACGTCCAGCAATGAGGACCTCCAAGTACGGCTGATCGCAACATGGTCAATTTGGTTGCGCGTTACGCCGTCGGGGGAATTCCACGTAGTCTTGTGGCACTCCTTGTGCTTGAATAGTGTGCCACCCACTACGAGGCTCCTTGCCGAACACAGCTCGCCGAAAAGTTCTCCGTTCTCGTTTATGTTTCCGGTGGCTCCATGCGGGCCCATGTAGTGCTCTCTTCCCTCATCGTCGCTGCCCAACTTCGCGTTGAAGTCGCCCATCAAAATCACAATGTCTTGTTTGCGAACGTTTCTGAGAGTTTTTTTTTTTTTTTTTTTTTTCTCTAGTTTTATCTGCAATCAGTCAGACTATAAGCAGATTGGTTGAGTGCTTTATATCATGACGAGCGAGTCCTCCAGCGAGGGCTTCTACTCATTTCGCTTTGACAATTTTGGATTGTCTATGTATGAGGGAAGATGTCTTTTCTTTTTAGTCTTTTGTCATATCCCTTGTCTGTTAGTTTTGCTGCCAGGTCGTTTGGGTGGTGTCTTAATCTATGGTGATATGCCTTAGTTGCGTGAAGGATTTCTTCCTTCACAGTATTGATTTGCAGGTATTTATGTATTTCAGAGTTGGTTGTGAACCACGGAGCGTTGCTTATGGACCGCAGTATGTTGTTTTGCATTCTTTGTATTATTGCGATGTTGGAGTTGCTGGCACTGCCCCAAAGTTGTATGCCGTACATCCATGCTGGCTTAAGAATAGTTTTGTAGATTAGGAGTTTGTTGTCTATGGAGAGTTTGCTGTTTCTTCCAAGTAACCAGTAATAATCACGAAATCTAAATCTTAGTTCTTCTCTTTTTGTTTTGATGTGTTGTTGCCATGTAAGCCGTCGATCTAGATGTAAGCCGAGGTATCGGACACTGTCATGGTGGGGCAGTGTGGAGTTTTCCAGAGTAACTGGAGGGCAGTTTCCTTTCCTGAGCGTGAAAGTAACTTGGACAGATTTTGATGCACTTGCTCTTATCCTCCATTTTTGCAACCATTTTGTTATGTCCTCTAGCGCGTTTTGTAACTTAAGTGATGCGATACCAGGATCCCTGCTACTTGCAAGTATGGCAGTATCATCAGCAAAAGTGGCCGTGGTGATCCCATCCACTTGTGGTAGGTCAGCCGTGTAAATCGTGTAGAGCACCGGTCCCAACACTGAGCCCTGGGGCACTCCAGCTTTTATTTCTAAGAGCTTAGAGGTCTCATCATCCTCTTTAACTTGAAATAGGCGATCTGATAGAAAGGAGTGAAACAAGTTAAAGTAACTGTGGGGTAAGTATGTGCGTATCTTGCAAAGCAGCCCTTTGTGCCACACTCTGTCGAATGCCTGTTGAATGTCTAGAAAAGCTGAAGAACAGTATTCTTTTTCTTCCAGTGACTTTCTGATTCGCTCCGCGACTCTGTGAACTTGTTCGATTGTGGAATGCTTTTGTCTAAAGCCGAACTGGTGCGTTGGTATGACTTTTGTCTCTTCTAGTATCGGAAGGATTCTTCTTAGGAGCAGTTTTTCACAGACTTTTGACAGGATCGGTAGTAGGCTAATTGGCCTATATGAGGTAACCTCGTTAGCAGGTTTTCCTGGTTTGTGTATCATCAGTATCTGGGAGACTTTCCACAAGCTGGGATAATATTGTACTCTTAGGATTCCATTGTATAGTGTCACCAAGAATACTACTGCTTTTCTCGGTAGATGCTTTAGAACTTCTTTTGAGATGAGGTCGAATCCTGGTGCTTTTTTATCTTTCAGATCATTGATTACTCTCCAGACTTCGCGTACTGTTACTGGAGTTGGTGGGAGTGACATTTGGAAGGGCTGGTTTAGTGTTTTGTCTACTTCTCTTTCAGACTCTGCATCATTCGCGGCATTCGGGTAGAAGACATTTTGTAAGTGTTCTGCGAAGGTTTCTGCTTTTTGTCGTGGGGTTCGCGCCCAGCCTGTACTAATTCGAAGAGGTGCCTTAGCTAGTTGCGGTTGGTCAAAGTGTTTCGTAAATTTCCACAACGAGTAGTTTGTTGCTGCTGTTCCTGTTAGTGATTCTAGTTGCGTCTCTAAGGTGATGTTATGCCAGTTTTTTAACGTTTCTCTTAATTTCCTAGCTTCATTCTCAAATGCAGTTTTATCTACATCCAATCTAGTTTGGTGCCAAACCCGCCTCAAGCGTCTTTTGTTTCGTAGAATGCTTTTAATGGATAATGGATAATTATCACGTTGCTTGCGGTTGTGGTTTGCGGGAGTGGTTAACCAGCAGGCCTTTTGGATGAGAACAGTGATATACTTAGCTGCGGTTTCTATGTCATCAGGTGTCTTAAGCGCAACTTTTAGATTAACCGATTCCTCTAAGTAGTTCTTGAAAGCCTCCCAGTCTGTGTGTTTATTATACATCACTTCTGGCTCTTTTTTCTCAATCAACATAGTGCTTATAGTTAATAAGACAGGTGTGTGGTCAGAAGAGCTGTCATAGCACGGTTCTTGTTTGAGATAGTGCCTGGTCAGACCTCTTGTCACGAAGAAGTCTAGCAGGTCCGGGAGCTTTTTTGCATCTGCAGGCCAGTAGGTTGGTTCAGAGGTGGAGAGTGTTAGAAGGTTCAAATTTTCTATGCTTTTTAACAATTGTCTGCCTCTAGTGTTAGTTAGCCTGGAGCCCCAGTAAGTGTGTTTCTGAGAGTGGCCTCAAGTTGACCATAAAAGGCGGCTTTCGACTCATCAGTGGCGTCGTTCGTCGGAACGTAACACTGTACGACGCTGATCTTACGGGCCCGAGAGTCAAACCGCGCCAAAATGATGCGCTCCGAAATCGGCTTCCAGTTCAGCAGGCTTTTCTTAGCACAGCGGCTGAGGAGAAGACCAACTCCATATTCCCGGCGTGCGCTCTCGTCTTCCTTGCCGCTAAACAGTAGTGTGGTGCCAAAATCTGCCTCTACTTCGCCAAACCCGTTCCATCTCGTCTCGCTCAATCCTAAGATATGGATGCTGTAGTCCCTCATTACTTTAGCTACCTGGGGCAGCCTTTCAGGTCTAGCCATGGTTCTGACATTCCAGCATCCAATCCGTGTCCGTTGTTTCATGCCAAGGGTCGTCGTTAAAAAGGGGGTCCGGTTTCTTTCTTCTTGTGTAGGTTTCATAATCTATTTGGTTTAAGGGCTAGGGCTTCTATTTGCTTAGGGTTGGTGTGGTGAAAAATGTTGTGTTTCACTCGGGGGCAAATTTTGTTTAACCCTCGTGCTTCGAAACCCTCGCAACGCTCAAGATTCCATTTTTGAACCACTCACTACGCTCGTGGTTCAATTTTGGAATCTTTCGCTTGCTCGGATATCAATATTAGCACGAGCGGTTAAACAACAACTTTGCCCCCTTGTAAAACAATAACTATTAATTATAGTTTAGTTTTTAAATGTTTAGTTCATAGTTAGTTTTATAATTTTTTTTCTTGCACTTATTACTTAATGTAATTAATAACGTTTTGATATTCTGGTTATACCTAGCGACTTTTAGACATAAGTACAGTCATCAGCAATAGTATCTTACACAACTAGGGCCGCAAAAATATGTGCCACGTTCTTATTTGGAGCGCAATAAGAGCGCGTCATATATTTTTGCGGCCCTAGTTGTGTAAGATACTATTGCTGATGACTGTAAATGAAAAATCATATTTAATGTGAATACATATAATATTAATGAGATTTTTCTATACGCCTGTATGCCTTGAGGCCGATATATACAAAAGAATAATTACCATTAAAAAAATAACAGTACAAAGAGATAATTCGTTTTTCCCTAATTGCTTGTTTTTGAAGGAAAAAAGGAAACATTAGTTGTTTCTGACATTTTTTTACTTTTATTATTGTGAAACATACGGGATGGTTTTCATGTTTTTAGCCCATACCACAGAATAAACAATAGTACTAGGTACAGAAGACTCACTCTACAGACAGACTACAGATATGGCCGCTAGGTGGCGACAGCGCCACGCGCGGCTTGTGGCAAACCCCAAAATTGGGGTCGAACAGATGTAGTTTTAGCTACCTGAAGCAAAGCGACGAAATCCCGGAGTGAACCACGCCTGCCCATACAGAAAAATACAGAGTTAGACCAAGAAAAGTCTACAGCGATTTTGATAGCCCGCGCAGTGCAAGTTATTTTAAACGTCAAACTTCTTTGAAATTATGACGGTTAAAAAAAACGCACTGCGTGGGCTATCAAAATCACTGCAGACTTTTCTAGGCCTAAATCTACAGGGTCAAGTATTAACCATTATAATATGCTATTATTTGTATATGAATAAATAAAAACAATGTTTGTGGCCAAGGCCACCCGAATTACGAGGAAGAATGGCCACGCGCCGGGCGTTCCTTCACCAACGTAGGGTCAGCATATCCATAGATGGGCCACTGGTAAACAATGTTTTCACCACACCATCTCGGAAATGCTTACTTTGCACTTCAAAAACGGATAGCAAAGGTGCATTTTATTCACATGTGAGACAAAGTAATCAAATGCAAATTTTGTTGTTTTCTTATGTTTGCTGGTAGAATTGACTTTTAAATTATGATTTTGGATTCTTCTATTTCTATTTCAAATATTTCATAACATTCATTTGGATTCGATTTGTTTTGATTTTGTTTGATATTTTACATTTAATATTTGCTTTGGGTTGGTTTGGTAAAAAAAACTCAAGATTCCATTTTTCTAACCACTCGCTACGCTTGTGGTTCAATTTTGGAATCTTTCACCAATGCACGAGCGGTTAACCAACAACTTTGCCCCCTTGCAAACAAATAACTATTATTTTATTTATTTATTTATGATTTCCGGCTTGCTGGGAATTAATTCCTGGATAAATCTAATTGGATTGCCCTTGAAGATACGGCAGCCATTTTGCCGACCGTCACGCACGGGATGACAATCTGGCTGTGTGTCCATTATTAAATACGCTCCTTGATAACTAACATACATACATATAAACACCAAGAGTGAATATATGTTTGTTTTGGTATAGTTACGGCTTTCGGTGTGATTTGGGAAATGAATTAGAGATTAACTAGATACGATATAGTAAAGATATGTGACGTCCCACGGGTAAAGGTACCTAATTATGGCGGTTGGTGCTTACGCTATTATTTACGCCGCTTCAATATTATTATGGCGCTATGCGACGTAAGCGCCGGCCGTCGTAAGGTACCTTTTTCGTGGAACGTTACATATCTTCACTATATCGTATCTAGTTAATCTCTAATTCATTTCCCGAATCGCGGCGCCAGCCGCCATAAGGTACCTTTCACAGTGGAACGTCACATACCTTTACTATTTGATATCTAGTGAGTCTCTAATTCATTTCCCGAATCGAGCCGTTTGTCTTTCAACAAGCGGCGCGATTCGAACTTTAAGATACGTCAATTAATAGATGTAGAAACGATATGGATTAAATATCACAGTGTCAAATGGGACGTGTCTTCAAACAAAAACGTCACTTTTGTCACTGACACATCTAATCCATATCGTTTCTAGATCTATTAATTGACGTATCTTAAAGTTCGAATAGGGCAGAACGTCTTTGCTTTTAGGGTTCCGTACCCTAAGGGTAAAACGGGACCCTATTACTAAGACTCTGCTGTCCGTCCGTCCGTCCGTCAGTCCGTCTGTCACCAGACAAATACTAACAACAGAATAAAATAAATATTTGAGTGGAGCTCCCATACAACAAACCTGCAGAATGCACACCTGAAAAACCAAAATGTAGGTATAGTTCCGCTGGCCGAATATTCGGCGGCCGGATACCGGATATTCGGCCGTTGCTCAGGCCGAATATCCGGTATCCGGTATCCGGCCAAACCACTATCCGTTGCATCTCTATACATTACCCAATTTTTAACAAAAAAATAAATAAAGCTTTTATTCACAAGCTTACTTACATCTATACTTCGTTTTTTTTAGCATTAGAAATAAGGTTAACAATCTTGATGTGTCTTTTTATTGAAAAACACGTTTAAAAATAAGTAAGTCACGGCAAATATGTAACAATTATGAATCTAATACGATCATTTATATTCTTCTGCTTTCATAAGTAATAGTTACTGATTTTTAAAAAGCGTTTTTCAATTAAAAGACATGTCAAGATCGCTTACCTTCTTGCAAGTTCTTTCTAATGCTAAAAAAAACGAACTATAGATACATTACATTCTTCTGCCAAACCACAGAGCGGTTTGTTACAATATAATTACTTCAAAATTTTAGACCCTAGAGATAATTTTAAAGAGGGGGAATGGTCGGACAGATAGACAGACGCACGAGTGATCCTGTAAGGGTTCCGTTTTTTTGAGGTACGGAACCCTAAACATATGCCGTATAATAATTGAGTATGTGTCCACATTCTACTCAAATATTCTTTATCAATCAGCCATGTAAATTGACATTTACCATTCTGTTCAAATTTGCCCAGAGAAATGGCAGAAATATTAAAATGACTGCAAAATGGATACTTAGAAGAGAGAAATAACTTAAAATGAGATTTATTTCATACTTCTGAGGGCCTACTGCGAACCACGTCCGACGTATTGCCTCCCTGTCACACTTACGTACAAATTTACAAGTGCGACAGAGAGGCAACACGTCGAACGTGGTTCGCGGTAGGGCCTCACTGCCGTATTCGAACTTCAAGATATTCACAAGAGACACGTACTAGATCCATTCTAGATACGTTATAGTTTAGATATCAACTAGTTCTCTTTTGCAGCGCAATTCGGGCAGCCATTATCACTTTTACGTTAGATAGAGTAAGATATCTATTAGATGTGAATTGGATCTCTAACACGCGTATTGGAAACGAGATAATCACAAGATCTAGAGACGATATAGAGATCAACTAGATTTACATTAGATATCGACTAGATGTGACTTGGATATCTAAGTCATAACTTGTCGAAATCGTTCAAGAGGACCCCCAGAATCGCGGAAACGTCAAATTTGACATATCTATCTTACAAATATCTTTAAATTATCCATATCGTAACTTGTTGAGGTCTAGTAGAGATCTAATTCATTTCCCGAATCGAGCCGTAAGTCATATCCTGTGGAAATCGTTCAAGAGTATCTCCAGAATCGCGCAAATGTCAAATTTGACAGGTTAGATCTTAAACATATCGTTATCGTATCTTGGTGATGTCTAAAAGATATGTAATAAATATCTATTTCAAAATCCGAATCGGGCCCTCAGACTTTGGATTCGAACCTTAAGATACGTCTAGATACGATATGGATCGGATATGTCAGCTCGGGTGCGCGCAAATTTTAAGTAAAATTGACTTTTATGTCATTACTTTGAACAAAACGATAGGGTTTGATTAGTCTACAATATGGTCATTATAGGGGCCAATAACCATGTTGCCCACCCTCTCCGTCTTACCCGCCCTCCCCCTTGCACTATTTTTGCACATTTATCTTTCGGCGCGATTCGGGAAATTAATTAGAGATTAACTAGAATATAGTAAAGATATGTGACGTCCCACGGATAAAGGTACCTTTATTATTGCGGCGCTATGCAACGTAAGCGCCGGCTGGCATGAGGTACCTTTTTCTGTGGAACGTCACATATCTTCACTATTTCATATCTAGTTAATCCCTACTTCATTTCCCGAATCGCGGTGCCAGCCGCCATAAGGTACCTTTTGCAGTGGAACGTCACATATCGTTACTATTTCATATCTAGTGAGTCTCTAATTCATTTTCCGAATCGAGCCGTTTATCTTTATCATATATAAATAAAATAAAAATAAATAAATATTTGTGGACATCTTACACAGATCAACCTAGCCCCAAACTAAGCAAAGCTTGTACTATGGGTGCTAGGCGACGCGACGATATACATACTTATATAGATAAATACATACTTATATACATAGAAAACACCCATGACTCAGGAACAAATATTAGTGTTCATCACACAAATAAATGCCCTTACTGGGATTCGAACCCAGGACCATCGGCTTCGCAAGCAGGGTCACTACCCACTAGGCCAGACCGGTCGTCAAATAATAATAATACATATATATTTCGGGGGTCTCGGAAACGGCTTTAACGATTTCGATGAAATTTGTTATATGAGTGTTTTCGGGGCCGAAAAATCGATCTAGATCTTATCTTTGGGAAAACGCGCATTTTTGATTTTCCATGTGTTTTCCAAGCAAAGCTCGGTCTCCCAGATATACGAGTGTAAGACCTAATGTTTCTTGGAGAAATGTTATCATTAACATTAACTGCATTGACTAGTAGAATAAAATTGCGAGTTTTTATTTTTTGGAATTTTTAGTCGGTTCGAGTCCCGGGCGAGGCAAGCAAGTTTTAGAAAATCTTTGAATGCAGTTTTGTTTCTTTTTAAAAATAAAGGAATGTCTCCTTTAAGTAAAATGAGCCAGCTTAAGGATTTAAGGTAGTTTCCCTCCAGGGCCCGACTTATCTTTCCATCCTGTATAATATAAATAAGTCAACCCGGCCAATAATAATATTTGCACATATGGCCGAGCTACGAGCAAACAAGCTCGTAGCTGCTACGGACCTGCTACGGCGTAGCTCGTAGAGCCACTACGCTTCTTGGTTTAAAGGAGGACAATTCGGAATCGTATTGTAACATCAAAATGATATCTAAGTGATACCCTCTGGGTTGAAAGGGCAGTCGCTTTCGTAAAAACTAGTGCCTACGCCAATTCTTGGGATTAGTTGCCAAGCGGACCCCAGGCTCCCATGAGCCGCGGCAAAATGCCGAGACCATGACCTAGATGATGATGATTGGCTTCCAGGTAGCAAACAGATAGACAGACAGACTTACTTTTTAAAGTAATACAAATCCAACAATGTTATTGTAAAATAAAACATATTATTTTATAATATTAAGTAAGATTCTATTTATACTTTAAAGTTAAAATTATTGCAGATTACTTTGCAAATGAAATCTTCTTTATTTAAATATTTAATCCACTTTCATACATTATAACTTAAAACATTCCTTTAGCCCGCCATTTTGAAAACATTACAAAAACATCACATTCCACATTTGAAACATTACATTCCACATTTGAAACATTACCCAATTCATTATGCCATAGGAATCGATAGAAAAACTATGTTCAAGCACTAGTAATTAAATTTACTAACATTCGCGATGCCAAATTTCGTCGGTCGCACGAGTGCGAGCAAGACAGAGCATCCACGCGTTAGAAAGAGACAGCTATACGGGCCAAGCTACGCCCAATCAATGCATACTGCCTTCCTGCAGACCCTTAGTGTGTCCGCGGCGCTCGAGGAGGTGCGTCAACGTAAAATTAAAAAAAAAAATACAAAAAATATTTAAAAAAATCAATTGCGCAAAAAAACTCATCTCGGTTAACGGGTTAATATTAATATGCAAATACGTGGTAATGTTAGTGTGGCCGTGATTTTTAGATTTAAACAAAGCGTATGCATAAAATTTGTTTTAGTGGTATTCAATCATCAAAGGGAGATTCAGCTACATGTGGTGTTTACGCCGTTTTTGAAATATAAACGTCGCATGCACTGCGTCCTTTGTTCCTGAACGACGCATTTGCAAAACGAAGTAAGTGACACACAAAGACAAAAGAGCAGCGGTTAAGAGGGATAATTTTAAAAATTCAATTGCTTCGTATAATTTTTTTGTGCGTGAATTGTTTTTTTTTGCGGTAATTGTGTCGGTTACGACGTTTCGGTGTTGTTGGTTGGTGTTCAGCCATGTTGCAAGTACGGGCCGCTATTTCTATACGGAGCGGTTCGCTTCATAATTATGTCAAAGGATACCTTTGTTTAACGGGGAAATTGAATATTTCGCAATTGGATTTTTTGAGTTAACTGTGTTGTATGTTTAAGAGGATTAATATGCAATTTTCATGTGTAATGTCATTTAGGTACAATTCTAAGTTATTTTGTAAATTTATATTTTGTCTTCAAAATTTACTAATTTTGTTTTTAAATTATACACCAGTTCATTATTTTTTTAACACACGTTTTCTATTGATATCATAGTTTTACAAAAATAATTGGCAAAATTCTTATTTAAAGGCTTAAATATTGTGCATTTTGCAAAAAATCGCAATAGTTAAATAGTTTTACTAATATATTCCTTTGTTTACTTCATATGTAGTCAACACATTAATCATATTATGCTAGCAAACAGAAATGATAGTATATTATTTTGACGTTCATCCTAAGCCCTTTAAAAGGTCAAAGCGGTTTAATGAATTAATTAACCAGAGTATGACTTGGACAGGTACAGTCACCTGCAATAATATGTTACTCTTCGAATGCCGCAAAAATATGTGACACGCTCTTATGGCTCTACAAATAAGATCGTGTCAGATATTTTTGCGGCCTTCGTTGTGTAACATATGACTGTACAGGTGACTGTACGAGTATCCTACACGAATAGGTATTTAACAAAATAACCACTATTAACACTAGAATATTGTTTTAATATTATTGCTAACTAAAAAATTGCCGTACTTTGTATTTCATCATTTCATCATTTCAGCCTATATACGTCCCACTGCTGAGCACAGGCCTCCTCTCATACGCGAGAGGGCTTGGGCTATAGTCCCCACGCTAGCCCAATGCGGATTGGGGACTTCACATACACCTTTGAATTTCTTCGCAGATGTATGCAGGTTTCCTCACGATGTTTTCCTTCACCGAAAAGCTAGTGGTAAATATCAAATGATATTTCGTACATAAGTTCCGAAAAACTCATTGGTACGAGCCAGGATTTGAACCCGCGACCTCCTGATTGAAAGTCAGACGTCATATCCACTCGGCCACCACTGCTTTGTATTTGCCTAATGCAAATTATCGGTCTTCGCTCGTTTTCTCCCCTCGATCCTGTGTATGGGGTATGGGTGATCCATTTCGGGTATGGGTTTGCACCATCTATTGACGCCATGAGTATTTTTGAAGTGAAAACTTCTTTAGCGGCGCTGAGCACTTTTTGAGGTGGGGAAAAAATGATAAACTCGATTCAGCGTAACGCGTAACGTAACGCTGACGTCATGTGCCACGGACAATGTTATTCACCAAAGAACTTTAGTCATAACGTATCATAATCAGGTAATTATTTAAAACTGGACTTTTATATTAAGCAATAAAGCTCAATGTTCTAATCTTGTACGGGCTGAAATACGAGGATCTCACAGTTACATTCTAAATTTATATCACTCAAATATAATTCAATAAAGCTACATCTTGATGAAATCGCTAATAAAAGTGAACTCTAGTACTGGTTAATAAAACTCAAAATATCATGGTCGAATATATTTAGATGCGAGGTCAGCAACTTTACAATTTCTATTCGAATTTTAAACATTAACGCTACAAATTTAAGCTCACTGGCCAGTAATTTCGGAACTAAAGTTTTTCAATAGAAATGAGGATGGGTCAATAATACATAGTGCTGCAGACATTTTGGACTAGTCATTGAGTTTTCACTTCTGTCGGCACTCCCGGAGTGCAACCTGTTGTTTTTTTGCCTCAGTTAAACAACGTTGCATACAATACTTTTTCTACGACAAATCACTTACTTTGAAATAAAATTATAAAATTAACGAATATTTTTCATTCAAGAAATAGCAAAGAAAGAAGGGTACGGGCGGGAAAAGAATGAATGAAATAAAAAAACATGTCTATGGTTCACTCATCTGTCAAAGATGACAATTAAAATTAGGTTGGCAACTGTGTTTCATATACTTAATATTTTTTAAGTGGTGATTACACGAAGTAGTATCGTAAAAGTGGCAAAAAGATACTGCGTGTATGCACAAATTCTTTTTTGGGGAATAGACTAAAGACTTGTCCTGACAACTATAAGGTAGGGGTTTAAAGGTGTGTGCCCTTTAAATGACAAATAAAAGTGCGGGAGTAGAAAAAGTATATTTACTTACTTTGTCCAGGCCCCAATTTCACAATTGTAAAATCACTGTTGCTGACGTCACAGGCATCCATGGGCTACGATTACCACTTACCATCGGGCGGGCCGTATTCCTGTTTGCCACCATCATTGTATTATTTAAATGAAACTTTATTATATCGGAATAAAACAGATATTTCTCCTGCGAAGTTTCTGACAATTGTCAAAGATTTAGAAGAATTGTAGGTAATTCTTGACAGGTAATGAGTTATATGTCGGAATTTCGTGACAGTTGTAGTGTTTCTTGTGACAATTGTCATAAACTTAGCAAGAGAAATATCTGTTTTTTTCCGATATCATAAAGTTTTTTTTAATAATACAATGATGGTGGCAAACAGGAATACGGGCCGCCCGATGGTAAGCGGTAACCGTAGCCCATGGATGCCTGTGACGTCAGCAACAGTGATTTTACAATTCATCGCACCTGTCACGTTGGTGAAACAGGGGCCTGGCGGGTATTCAAGTATTTTTGTTCCAAAGTTAGAAATTTTATGGAAAAAGTATTTGGTTCACATTTATCTGAAAACCTAGATGTGATTTGTTTTACTGCTAAATGATTTGAGATAATTCAAAAACGCCTCGACTGGCCTCGCTTTAAATTATTTATTTTAAAATATTATTAAGCATTTTTTTAGTACTATACATTTTTTATTAAGGATTTAGTTAGACGGGGTGCGAAAAAATCTTATATTATTATTTATTTATTTTCAATCATGTTCGGCTTACAGCGGAAACCAAACGCCAGAACATGGAAAAAACATGTGGGATTTTGGGAAAACATTATATACGGCCTGTTTATTTAAATGTATGTATACAGGTTGTTTGGTACAGTCACCTGCAATAATATGTTACTCTTCGAAGGCCGCAAAAATATGTGACACGTTCTTATGGCTCTACAAATAAGATCGTGTCAGATATTTTTCCGGCCTTCATTGTGTAACATATTATTACTGGTGACTGTACATTGTTTGCTAAATTAAAACGGCAGATAGCTTGAGCCATTTGCTATCTTCTCATGCCTAGAAAAAACAAAATTGGCCATGTTTTTTAGGGTTCCGTACCCAAAGGGTAAAACGGGACCCTATTACTAAGACTTCGCTGTCCGTCCGTCCGTCCGTCCGTCCGTCCGTCCGTCCGTCCGTCCGTCCGTCCGTCCGTCTGTCTGTCACCAGGCTGTATCTCACGAACCGTGATAGCTAGACAGTTGAAATTTTCACAGATGATGTATTTCTGTTGCCGCTATAACAACAAATACTAAAAACAGAATAAAATAAAGATTTAAATGGGGCTCCCATACAACAAACGTGATTTTTGACCAAAGCGTCGGGAGTGATCAGTACTTGGATGGGTGACCGTTTTTTTTTTTGCATTATGGTACGGAACCCTTCGTGCGCGAGTCCGACTCGCACTTGCCCGGTTTTTTACTACTACTCCAGTAAAAATTTGAAATTTACGAAAAAATAGAAGAGATTTTTTTTTGCACCATATAAAAATTTCTAGGCCTGAGAGGATAGCAAATGAACCAACCTATCTGCCGTTTTAATTTGGCAAACGATATACCAAACACGCTGTATTTCGAGGATCTCGGAAACGGCTGTAACGATTTTGATGAAATTAGCTATACGGGGGTTTTCGGGGCCGATAAATCGATGTAGCTAGGTCTTATCTCTGGGAAAACGCGCATTTTTTATTTTTTATATGTATTCCCAAATATTAGGGTTATAACTATAATGGAATAAAAGTTCGGTTTTTGTCTACGGAACCCTAAAAAGATACCCTAACTGGCATATTGTCACATGAAACCCAATTATTTGTGGCGCCATATAGACGAGTATTAGGTTAAACTAACCTCCAGGACAACTTGATTGATATATCAAACATAAAGTCGCCATCCAAAATCCAACCTTATCATTACCAAATAAAGTTCAAAATCGAACAAACAAATCTGCCTGTCCATCTTGCAAAGTACAGGCGTAGTGTTCAATGAAATATCGACCTTAACTTGTAGTAATAAGATGGATATTTCAACGTGAAGATGGGGTTGTTACGTGCTTTTTGATGTGAGTGGTTATTTGATTGATCCTAGAGATTCCCGTACAGTCGCTATCAGATATATCGGAGCGGCTTAGGCGCTCATAAATATCTGAACAAGGGCCCGATTCGGATTATGAAATAGATATCTATTAGACATCTTTTAGACATCACCAAGATACCGTAACGATATGTTTAAGATCTAACCTGTCAAATTTGACATTTGCGCGATTCTGGAGATACTCTTGGACGATTTCCACAGGATATGACTTAGAGATCCAATTCGCATCTAATAGATATCGTACTCTATCTAACGTAAAAGTGACATTGGTTGCCCGAATTGCGCTGCAAAAGAGAACTAGTTGATATCTAAACTATAACGTATCTAGAATGGATCTAAGATATGGATGTCGTCTCTTGTGAATATCTTGAAGTTCGAATACGGCAGTCTATTATCAAGGCGTTGAGTGCGTGTTTAGATATTGTGAACACCTCGGCCGCTCCGATATATCTGGTGGCGACTGTACATTTATATAGCTTTGAGGTATCAAAATGGAGGATTTTTAGGCTGTTACGAAAATATAATATACTCTCAATGACGACAGGGCTGGCCTTGTCGGTACCCTGCCTGTGAAACCGACGGTCCTGGGTTCGAATCCCGGTGAGGGCATTTATTTTGTGTGGTGATAGCAAATACCTCCACAAGTTAAATTTTAGGGTTCCGTATCCAAAGGGTAAAATCCGAACCCTATTAATAAGACTCCGCTGTCCGTCTGTCCGTCAGTCCGTCCGTTTGTCAGTCAGGGTTGTAACTCATTAACCGTGATAGCTAGACAGTTGAAATTTTCACAGATTATGTATTTCTGTTGCCGCTTTAACAACAAATCTAACAACAACTAAAAAAAAAATTAAGTGGGGCTCCCAACAATACAACAATTTGTACAACTGATTTTCTTGTTGTTTTTTCGTACGAAACCCTTATCCGGAACCGGGTAATTACCCTAGCTAACACGGTTATAACACGCCGCTAAGGTGTATGAGCGAGACAGCACTAAGCACATTATAGCGACGTCCCGCTCGCACACCACAGCGGCGTGCGGCCGCGTCCAAAGTGAAAACCGCCTAAATCCATTAAATTAGTTTACAATCCTCTTTGTGATCCCGTAACAATGCGTTGAAAAAACTCAATTCGGAACCCTTTTTGTATTTTTTTTATGTTGTTTGAAAACGTGTTGATCTCGTTAAGAAAGGCTTTGGAAGTTATATAAATTGTCAACAAAATGTTGCTGTAACATTTTAATGTGAAGAATTTTTTTTCCAAAGTTCAATTCATTAAGGTCCACTTGCACCATTCCATTAGCCCGGGGTTGACTGGTTAAACCTGGAGTCTCTATGGTTACCAGCACAATTTGACAGTGGATTAACGGTTTAACCGCTTAACCCCGGGTCAGTGGGATGGTGCAATTGGGCCTAAGCGTCACTTGGAATGAATTTGACATGAACATTGAACATAAATAAATTCTTGACTTATGGCTCGATTCGGAAAATGAATTAGATTTCTACTAGACTTCAACAAGTTACGATATGGATAATTTAAAGATATTTGTAAGATAGATATGTCAAATTTGACGTTTCCGCGATTCTGGAACTCTGGAACGTCCTCTTGAACGATTTCGACAAGTTATGACTTAGATATCCAAGTCACATCTAGTCGATATCTAATGTAGATCTAGCTGATCTCTAAATCGTCTCTAGATCTTGTGATTATCTCGAAATCCGAATAGGCCTGTTATTCAGATTCCCTGGAGGACCTCTCTCGAATATGGCGCTATTCGAACTTACATTTTGATGTCAAAATTATGTCATTTTGTTATCATTTGACACGACATTTATTTGTATTTAGGTACTTGTAAGATATTATGGAAGCCTAGGGTCCGCTTGACAACTAATCCCATGATTTGATGTGGGCACTAGTTAAAGCGACTGCCATCTGACCTTCCAACCCAGAGGGTAAACTAGGTTTTATTGGGATAAGGATTGGGTCCGGTTTCCTCACGATGTTTTCCTTCATACCGAAAAGCGACTGGCAAATATCAAATGATAATTCTTTCGTACATAAGTTCCGTAGAACTCATTGATACGAGCCGGGGTTTGACCCCATGAGCTCCGGATTGAAAGTCGCACGCTCTTAAGTGGCCTAATGATTAACAGTCGGCCTGTCAGTTAGAACAAAATTTTGACAGTTCCGAACAACTGACAGGCCGGTACCGTCCGGCGGACTGTTAAGAGCCCTTCAACGTGCACACTAGCGCCACTGCTAAATAATCGTGATTATTTAAATTTAACGACAGGTCTTTAAAAATGGGGGCCGCTACGGACTGTATTGTGTATTTAAGTACCTTTTGAATACATCAAACTAGTTTTAATGTTGCTGGATTCGTCGATCTAGGAACACAAAACAAAAACGGCCGTTTTCACTTTGGACGCATAGATTGCCAAATCCAGCAACATAAAAACTAGTCTGATGTATTCAAAAGGTACTTAAATACACAATACAGTCCGTAGCGGCTCCCTTTTTTAAATATCTTTCGTGAAATTTAAATAATCACGATTATTTAGCTGTGGCGCTAGTGTGCACGTTGAAGGGCTCTTTTGCAGTGGGCCCCTTTACCGCTAGGCTACCAGCGCTTCTTTTAAGATATATTATATTTCTTTATTGATTAAAGTTATTTATTGATAAAAACAAAGAAAGGAATAAACAAACATTGATTAAATAATACAACTTTTACACGTCAGTTCATTCTGATGTCAGTGTGCGTTAGAACCACTCTCATCATGTTACTACTCATTCTGTGTTGTGTTTTGTAGACAAGCAACTATGTGTGAGTTTCTCTCGGTGCAGGTAACAAATACATCAGGGGATTTGGAATGTAGCGTAATCTGTTGAAGATAGTACACTCGTGAAAGTTAATTAATGCAAGTATTAAGTAAGTAATCATTTATTGTCAGATTATGCAATGTCAGTATACAGATGTTACAATATTATTTGATTAGAGAGTGTCACAATCAACCGGTTGACGGTATACAATGTCCTTATTCCTAAAATACATATAGTACAATTCAAATAACCTTAAGATTAAACAAAAAAAAAGAAAATTTGAAAGGGAGCCAAGCTATACACAACAACTAAAAGCAAAGGCAAATATCGTGTCTTACAGGGACCTAAAGAACCGAGAAAACTGTGTAATACAATGGAGTTGAGACGTCACAGTGATAAACTTAAAGTAACAATGCACTTTATAACACTTGTAACACGGTTTATTGTGTAATAATTTAAATGGTGGAAGTTAGTGACTTTTGCTTGTCACCCGACAATTTCAAACTAACTGGCCCCAATTTCACATCGGTGACAGGTGCGACGAATTGTAAAATCACTATTGCTGACGTCACAGGCATCCATGGGCTACGATTACCACTTACCATCGGGCGGGCCGTATTCCTGCTTGCCACCATCATTGTATTATTTAAAAGAACTTTATTATATCGGAAAAAAACAGATATTTCTCCTGCGAAGTTTCTGACAATTGTCAAACATTTAGAAGAATTGTAGGTAATTCTTGACAGGTAATGAGTTATATGTCGGAATTTCGTGACAATTGTAGTGTTTCTTGTGACAATTGTCATAAACTTAGCAAGAGAAATATCTGTTTTTTTCCGATATCATAAAGTTTTTTTAATAATACAATGATGGTGGCAAACAGGAATACGGCCCGCCCGATGGTAAGCGGTAACCGTAGTTCATGGATGCCTGTGACGTCAGCAACAGTGATTTTACAATTCGTCGCACCTGTCACGTTGGTGAAACAGGGGCCTGGTGTACCTTAGATGCCCTAAATGCCCTAAGCGAACCCTCTGTGTGCAGTAAGCTACGAGTGATATACCGCTTGACCCAATTTCTTAATGTATCGGATGCAGGATCGATCCCGGCTGCGGCTCAGGTAGAGGCGGCCTTAATGCATACTCAAAAGCTTTCTCTGTGACAACGGTTTGGCTAAACACACGGCTGCTTGTCAAAGAAAATGTTCCTTTTAAAGTAGTTTTAGTGGGAAAAGTTAAGATAATTTATACAACTTTGCCCGCGAAATAAAAAGTGCTTTAATGCATAGTCAAAAGCTTTCTCCGTGACAACGGGTAGACTAAACACACGCTGCTTGTCAAAGAAAATGTTCCGTTTATGGTACTTTTAGTGGGCAAAGTTCGGATAATATATCTACAACTTTGCCCACTAAATATAGTATGAAAAATATTCTATTGTACGAGTATTTACTTCCTAAATATTCCCTACTGTTAGATAACTAAGCCCCAAAGGCATAAGAAACTTTTTTTTTAAATAAATAAATAAATATTGGTGGACATCTTACACAGATCAACCTAGCCCCAAACTAAGCAAAGCTTGTACTATGGGTGGTAGGCGACGATATACATACTTATATTTATAGATAAATACATACTTATAATATAATACATAGAAAACACCCATGACTCAGGAACAAATATTAGTGTTCATCACACAAATAAATACCCTTACTGGGATTCGAACCCAGGACCATCGGCTTCGCAGGCAGGGTCACTACCCACTAGGCCAGACCGGTCGTCAAACTAGCATTCATATGATTTTCATATGTTTTTCAAAATGGCTTTAAGATTTTTATTATCGTATGTAGATATGATAATTTGCAAGCTATGTTTCTATGGGTTTAAGTTGCCTGAAAATAATAATTATAAGTACAGCATCATTTCTGTCCCGGCATTTCGCCACGGCTCATGGGAGCCTGGGTGCGCTTGGCAACCAATCCCGAGAACTGGCGTAGGCACTAGTTTTTACGAAAGCGACTGCCATCTGACCTTCCAACCCAGAGGGGAAACTAGGCCTTATTGGGATTAGTCAGGTTTCCTCACAATGTTTCCCTTCACCGAAAAGCGACTGGTAAATATCAAATGATGGGCCCGATTCGGATTTTAATATAGACATCTATTAGATATATTTTAGTCATCACCAAGATACGATAACGATATGTTTAAGATCAAACCTGTCAAATTTGACATTTGCGCGATTCTGGAGACACTCCTGAACGTTTTCCACAGGATATGACTTAGAGATCTAATTCACATCTAATAGATATCATACTCTATCTAACGTAAAAGTGACATTGGTTGCCCGAATTGCGCTGCAAAAGAGAACTAGTTGATATCTAAAATATAACGTATCTAGAATGGATCTAGTACGTGTCGTCTCTTGTGAATATCTTGAAGTTCGAATACGGCAGGATATTTCGTACATAACTTCCGAAAAACTCATTAGTACGAGCCGGGGTTTGAACCTGTGACCTCCGGATGGAAAGTCGCACGCTTTTACTGCTAGGCCACCAGCGCTCTTATAATATAAGCTATTAAGCTTAATACAAACGCAATATTTTATCATAAACATAATAAATAACTAAATTGCCTTATTTAACAATACGATAAAAGCAACTTCAGTAGCCATTACTTAATTTACTTATACTTCAAAACGTCGTATCTCACTTAAAACAACATGACACTTACGACGTTTTTGAAACGAGTGATGCTTATTTTAACTTCAAAGCCTTGCCTACGGCGTAGCCCCGGGTCGTAGAGGGTCTACGCCGTAGACTGCTACGAAATGTGACAGTTTGTTTACAAAGGTTGATGTACATTTTAACCATCATCATAAGCGTACTTAATTTATTGACCGAGACTTAGCGGAGGGCTGGCTCCGTTTCAATTTAGGCAATAATGCTTTCGTACGTCCGGATGTTCTCCTCTGCGATACTCAACCGATTCTCGTGAAATTTTGTGAGTACAGTCAAGGAATTTAAATTCCGACCCATTTCGTACTAAGTCACAGTGACAATCAATATGAAAGCCGCTAGAGACCTCATACGGTTGTCACTGTGACAAAGTACGAAATGGGTCGGAATTTAAATTCCTTGACTGTACGTTCGATTATTAAATAGATGTTTTTCAACACAGTTTCCGGATTTTCTTTTAATGACGAAGTCATACATTTATTTTGTTTTAAGTTTGGATTAGATGTGTCATTGTCAAAAGAGACGTTTTCGTTTGAAGAACGGTCACTTTTGACACTGACATATCTAATCCATATCGTATCCAGACATAATTTTTGAAGTACCTTAAAGTTCCAATCGGTAAGCTCGTATCTCGTAACTTATGTGTTGTATTAAGTACATTGCGGGCCGAATTATTTTGTATGGTTAATATTTTCATTGTATTTCTAAGCAATATTTATCTCAATATAATTCTTAGGTCCTCTGCTAACCACCGTTTAAACATTCGCTCACACACTGTACCGTAAAAGTACAAAACTTTGCCCTTTAACATAACTTTGCCCACCGCGTCACAGTTCAGGAAAAGCGAAGTACTTTTAAGTTATTTTGCTTTTCCTGAACTGTGACGCGGTGGGCAAAGTTATGTTAAAGGGCAAAGTTTTATACTTTTACAGTATACTTGATTTTACTCGCTAAACTGAGCTACTTTTACTATGGGACCAACCCTAAAATCGGGGAAATTTTTTTGGCTTTTCCATAGAAAACGTCGACATCTGATCAGCCAAAATGTATGACAAAGTAAAAAAAAAATGGGATTTCGGGGTTGGTGCCATAATAAAAGTAGCAGTTTAGCGAGTAGAATCGAGCCCTGGATTTAAAGCCCGATGGTCAGTAACACCCGGTATATTACCGTAAAAACCCATATTTATAGTTACGCGTTTTCATAAGCGGGCCATTTTCCTCATAACTAGGGTAAAACGGGATCCCTTACGGTGTTATCACCTAATCTAATTCGGTCCAATAAACACAAGTCAGTTTGACAGCCGCCGCCATATTGGAAAAAAAGATGGCGGATTCCACTCACGTTTCCCGCGAATCGCCGGGTACCAGTAAACCGGGACCGGTATTACTCTGACCGTAGTATTTTATTTGTTTTGTTACAAATATCTACCGCAGTCCCTTTTTAGGGTTCCGTACCCTATGGGTAAAAATGGGTTTCTATTGCTAAGACTCCACTGTCCGTTTGTCTGTCTGTCACCAGGCCCCTATTTCACCAATGTGACAGGTCCGACAATTGTCGACATCACTGTTACTGCCGTCACAGGCCTCCATAGGCTACGGTAACCGCTTACCATCAGACGGGCAGTGTGGTTGTTTGCCACCAACATGTTAATAAAAAAAAAACTCTACTATATCGCCAGTTACTAAGTACTTATTTTGCGAAGCTAATGACAATTGTCACAAGAAATACGACAATTGTAACGAAATTCCGACACAGAACTCATTTGCTGTCATGACATGAATTACCGAAGTTCTTTGAAATCTTGTGACAATTGTCATCATTATCATCATAAACATCGCAAGAGAAATACCTGTTTTTTGCCGATATAATAAAGTTTTTTTAAATAATACAATGATGGTGATAAACAGGAATATGGCCCTCCCGATGGTAAGCAGTAACCGTAGCCCATGGATGCCTGTGACGTCAGCAACTGTGAGATATGTCGAATTGTCGCACCTGTCACCGTGGGGCCAGGCTGTATCTAATGAACCGTGACAGCTAGACAGTTGAAATTTTCACAGATGATGTATTTCTGTTGTCGCTATAACAATCAAATACTAAAAAGTACGGAACCCTCGGTGGGCGAATCCGACTCGCACTTGTCCGGTGTTTTACAAGCTCATTAGCTTGCAAAGTACCTATGTATGTAATATGTGTTATTGTCTCTATGGGCATTAGTTGCATGTGGAAAGAAAAGTACAGTCAGCGCTAAAAGCTTGTACCCAAAATGATATTTTTGCCAAAAACTCATTACCTAAAAAGTATTCGGCAAAAATTTCACTTATGGTACAAGCTTTTATCGCCGACTGTACTTTTTTTCCACATGCAACTAATACTCATCGAGACAATTCTAAAAACCCCAAACACAATTAGGTTTCGTTGTTTCATCACAGGGTTTCTATCGTTACCTCCGGTCTCCATCATCAGATCAGCTCGATGACACCATAATGTTGCATTGTCACCCGACTTACATATGTATGCAAAATTTCAGCTCAATCGAAAACCGGGAAGTAGATCTAATTTAACTTGCAAGATTTGCTTACACACAGACAGACAGACAACGGTTAGGTGAAACTAAATAAAAGCTTGTAAAAAAGAAGGGGGGCGAGTTTCTATTTAAAATTAAATATAATTTTTTTTGTATGACTTTAGAAAAATAAGCCTTTTTGAAAAGACACTCCTCAGTAGTGAGTTTAGTTACAGATGTAGCGCATAAATTATTATCATCATATTTTCACGGAAAAGTATGAACGTGTCTTGCTATTTCAGCCAGTCTCGGTACAAAAAATACTGACGTTGACTGAATTAGCATGACAAATATGAACGTTTCCGAGAAAATACATCATCATCAGCCATAAGACGTCCACTGCTGAACATAGGCCTCCCCCTTGGACCTCCATACGTGCCGGTTGGAAGCGACCCGCATCCAGCGTCCTCCGGCGACCTTAACAAGGTCGTCTGTCCATCTTGTGGTTGGACGTCCTACGCTGCGCTTGCTAGTCCGTGGTCTCCATTCGAGCACTTTTCGACCCCATCGGCCATCTTCTCTGCGTGCAATGTGGCCTGCCCATTGCCACTTCAGCTTGCTAGTCCGCGCGGTGGGCTATGCCGGTGACTTTAGTTCGTCTACGGATCTCCTCATTTCGGTCCCTTTGTTTCTCATAGAGTTGTCATAATGTATTGTTTGTCATATTATCGTTAGTCATAAAATTGAAACCGTTAACTTTTCAGGATTTTCGTAAGGTTATTCTATATATAGGGTAGGTTAGGTTAGGTTTGTTTTATGGCAATCCTGAAAAGTTACGGCGTTTCTGAGAAAAACCAATTATGACTTACGAAAATTCGGACAAACAATACATTATGACTTAAAACTATTTGGGAAACAATAGAGACCCCCTCATTTCTGATTCGATCACGCAGAGAAACTCCGAGCATAGCTCTCTCCGTAGCTCTTTAAGCAATTTTGAGTTTTGAGATGAGGCCGATAGTGAAAGACCACGTTTCGGATACGTAAGTCATCACTGGTAACACACATTGATTAAAGACTTTCGTCTTGGGTCACTGAGGTATGTTCGGACGAAAAGACATTATGTAGTTTCCCGAACGCTGCCTACTGAGAAAATACGATGGAAAACAATTATGGGCATTTTCACTTAATTGAACACCTTTAACGGCCGGTTAGCAATCGTTACAAAACTGACGGTCAATGTCAAATCCCAGACATTTTGTCAGGAATGTAACTTAAGTCGCGCTTAACTTGTACAAGTTAAATGAAAATGCCCCACTACATCTGAACACTGTGATCCTGTGTTGTCAGGTGCCATCAATTGATTTTGACACGATAGACACCCAGTCCTTCACTGCACCTGTGTGTTCCCAAGCCTTCGAATACCTGCACTTTCCGTTATGCATAATAAAACCATAATAGATGACTAGAAAATAGGAAAAGCTATTTGTTATAGTTTATGTACGCAATAATAGTCGTGACAGAATGTTCGAGCCTCTTATCTATCTATCCAATACTTTTAAACGAGCAATTCTTATTTATATGTCGGGAATTGTGGGCGTATCATACTATCGGCAGCACATAAGACCTTCAATCGTGGATGACGAGGGCCTTCAATTAAATACGATGTTTAACTCACAATCTTTACTGCACAAGACTCATTACAAACCATAGCACGCGATACGTTTCTTATCTTAAGCAAACCAGTGGATTAGACCCAGGAACCGTCACATACGTCGTCTTCTTCCGTTCGTTCGACGTTCCCCTTCTGAAGATTGATTGACAGCATAACTTCAATTGTTCTGGACTTCAATTGTTTTAACAGCGCACTCTATGACGTCTTGGCGGAACTGCGTCGAACGCCACTCAAGTGGACGAAACACCCTAGTTTGCTCTATTTGCCAAAGTTTGCATGATAAATGCTATAAAACGCCTCTTGAAGGCGACAGATGGCACATTTCAGCCATTCTCCGACACATATTTTGGGGATCTCGGAAACGGCTCTAACGATTTGCTATGTGGAGGTTTTCGTGGGTGAAAAATCGATCTAGCACATTTTTGAGATTTTTGTTATGGCCGCAACAGAAATACATCATCTGTGAAAATTTCAACTGCCTCGCTATCTTCGTTCATGAGATACAGCCTGGTGACAGACAGACGGACAGTGGAGTCTTAGTAAATAGTCCCATTTTTACCCTTTGGGTACGGAGCTCTAAAACTATCTACATTTATCACATAAACGGGTAAATATCACAAATGTAACTAAATTATAGTATTCTAAATTAAATTTGCTAAAATATTTATTAGTGAAATGTAAAAAGGAACAGAAATTTACAAACTTATAACTAGGTAAATATAAAAATTAAGGGTAGGTATTATATGCTGTTAGGCCATAGGTACCCGGCTAAATGTACCTAGCACGCTGCTGGCGTTTCCTCTTTGCACGGCTAGCGAAATACGCTGGATTAAAAATGCGCTGGACCTGGGGTCGCCGCTTTTCTCTCGTAGGCGTTGACCTAATTTTCTAATAAATTTTCTAAATTAATGAAAAATAACTGGAAGACCGACTAACCGGGCCAGCTTTGCTCGGAAAATATTTAAATCTCAAAAATGCGCGTTTTCCCAGAGATAAAACCTAGATCTAGATCGATTTTTCGCCCCCGGAAACCCCCATATAGCAAATTTCATCGAAATTGTTAGCGCCGTTTCCGATATCCATATAAATTAATAAATAAACAAGAATTGCTCGTTTGAAGATATAAGATAAGATAAAGATTTAATTACGTTTAGTTTAAAAGTTTTTATACAATATTTATATTTATTTTCACCACACCAGCTCGGAAAGGCTTACTTTGCACTTCGAAAACGAACAGCAAAGTTGCATTTTATCCACATGTGAGGCAAAGTAATCAAATGCAAATTTTGAGTAGTTTTCTTATGTTTGCTGGTAGAATTGACTTTTAAATGATGATTTTGGATCGGAAATATTATAACATTCATTTGGATTTGATTTGGTTTGATTTTGTTTGATATTTTACATTTAATATTTGCTTCCGGTTGGTGTGGTGAAAAATTTTGTGTTTCACTCGGGGGCAAATTTTGCTTAACCCTCGTGCTTTGAAACCCTCGCAACGCTCAAGATTCCATTTTTCGAATCAATTTTGGAATCTTTCGCTTGCTCGGGTATCAATATTAGCACGAGCGGTTAAACAACAACTTTGCCCCCTTGTAAAACAAATAACTATTGTTCCTTAATGTTTCAAATATCACCAGAATCTGAACCCAGGACAGTCTACTAAGCCATAGCTTTATTACCAATCTAACTTCTGTATCAGCTTGACCTAACATTGTTTCAACTTGTCACAAAACTGGCGCATACAACAAGCACCTTAATTTAACTTGGCCGAGTCATACTAGCCCCGATGCATACAAATACATAATACAAATACTTTATTTGTAATTTTGTAACGCCAAGTAAAATGTCATGATGGTTTTAATATCATTAGATATTAGGTACATATTCAATTTAATTGTTACACATTTAACACATTTTAATATGTATGTATGTATGCAAAGTAAAGCATTATCTGATGTTCTCCCATTTGTACAAAAATATTTTTTTAGACAATAATGTTAATAAAAATAATGTGTAAAAGTATCCGTGGTAATCCAGCGTGGATATGCTGCGAGCACCGTAAGTACTTAACCTTTAGATAAAAAAACCGGCCAAGTGCGAGTCGAACTCGCGCACGAAGGGTTCCGTACAATTACGGAAAAACGGCAAAAATCACGTTTGTTGTAGCGGCTACATAGGCCACCAAATGAAGACCAAAAACAGCCACACAGGGGAAATAATTCGTGTATGAGCGTATTTTGGCATAGTTGTAGGTCAAGGTGCCTTACACAACATACTGAAAGTACTGGTGGATGGGGGGTGTGCTAACGGGTGGAGGGGGGTTTAAAGGTCCCTTTTTTAGTTTTTCGTAAATAACTCGTAAACGGTGGCTCATGCCAAAAAATGTTCTTATACATAAGTAATCTACATAAAATTGCCTACAAGAAAGATTCCGTATACTTTTTCGCTAGGATCAATAGTAAAAAAGATATTAAAGCCGGTAAGTTAGTTATAATCAATTTTATGCTCCCACTCGTAAACGGTGGCCCATAACAAAAAAATATTCATGAACATAAATAATCTACATAAAATTTCATACAAAAAATATTATATACACTCTGGAACCAACCCAATGTTCTGCCAAGCCAACTGAGCTACCGAGACTTACCCGAAGACAGCGAAAATTTCTACTACTACATCTTTCATATCAGCCTTAAGGTACCGTTTGGATTCAGACTACGTCAGCATTACTGCTACAGTATTCCACCGGGACATTACTGCCAACCGCATTACTGTCGCAAATGACGAAAATCGCGCAGCAACGTTGATTTTGACATTTGCGCTGTAATAGTGTTATAGTCGACTGCACTAGTTCAGGAAAAGTCGAAAAGGTAATTTTCGGGCAGTAATGCAGTAGTATTGCAGTGCGACATTACTGTCGACTGCATTACTGTCGCAAATAGCAAATATCTACTAAGCAACATTGATTTTGACAATTGCGGCAGTAATGCAGTCGGCATTAATGTCGCGTTGCAATAATGCTACTACAGGAAACGTCAAAAGGGTGACAACCAACGACCCAGTGGCACCTGACTCCATTCTCAACACCATATTTTGCCGATGCACGACCAGGTGTGGGGCGCGATGCAGCTGCCGGAAAGCAGGAATTTCGTGCTCTAGTGTCTGCGGTGTATGCTCTGGCTCATGCACTAACCGAGCCCCCATCGAAATCACCGTCAGCAATGATGATGATGATGATTTTGTAGTTTTAGAAGATAATTAGAAATTTTATTTATAGAACTATACGTCCCAATCTTAAAAATAAAGTTACTGTTATGTGTAGACCGATTATAATTAAATTTCTCTCTTTAGTATCTTTTTGAATATTGATCCTAGCGAAAAAGTGTACTAGATCTTTCCTGTAGGCAATTTTATGTTAATTATTTATGTATAAGAACAATTTTTGCTATGCGCCGCCGTTTACAAGTTATTTACGAAAAACTAAAAAAAAAACCAGCAAATTGATTAAAATTAAATTTCCCCCTTTAATATCTCATGAAATATTGATCCTAGCGAAAAAGTATAAATAATATTTTTTGTAGATAATTTTATCACGATTATTTAAGTATAACGTTTTTTTTTGCAATGGGCAACCGTTTACTACTTATTTATGAAAAAGCAAAAAAAGGGACCTGCGAAGTGATTGTAATTAACATTTCCCCTTTTATATTTTTTAAAATATTAGTCCCAGAGAAAAATATTGCGTATATTTTTTATAGCAAATTTTATGTAGATTATTTATGTAAAAGAACATTTTTTGATATGGGCTACCGTTTACCAGTTGTTTATGAAAAACTAAAAAGATACTTTAAAATTGATTATAATTAACTTTCTCGCTTAGTAACTTTTTGAATATTGAGCCTAGTGAAAAGTATTCCATATATTTTTTGTAGCAAATTGTATGTAGATTATTTTTGTTGTAGAACATTTTCTGCTATGAGCTACCGTTTACGAGTTATTTACGAACAACTAAAAATAAATGAACCTTAGAACTGATTATAAATAACATTCCTTCTTTAGTAACTTTTTAAATATTGATCTTTGCGAAATGTGTACTATTTTTTTTTGTAGGAAATTTTGTGTAGATTATTTATGTTTCAGAACATTTTTTGCTATTGGTCACTCTTTATGAGTTATATACGAAAATATAAAAAAACAGACCACAAAATTGATTTTAATTAACGTTCCCGTGTTGATATCTTCTTGAATATTGATCCTAGCAAAAAAGTGTACGGAATCTTTCTTGTAGGCAATTTTATATAGATTACTTATGTATAAGAACATTTTTTGCTATGAGCCACCGTTTACGAGTTATTTACGAAAACCTAAAAAAAGGGACCTTTAAACCCCCCTCCACCCGTTAGCACACCCCCCATCCGACCAGTACTTTCAGTATGTTGTGTAAGGCACTTTGACCTACAACTATGCCAAAATTCGCTCATACACGAATTATTTCCCCTGTTTTTCCTTCGTTTGGTGGCCTAACAGAAATATTAATCATATGTGAAAATTTCAATTGTCTAGCTAACACGGTCCATAAGTTACAGCCTGGTGACACACAGATGGACGGACAGACGGACAGACTGACATACGGACAGCAGAGCCTTAGTAATAGGGTTCCATTTTTACCCTTTGGGTAAGGAACCCTAAAAAGTATAAATGGCGGACTCAACTCATGGCGGCATGGCATTCTCAACCAGTTAACCATAGGGCCAAACAGAAAAATAATTATCAAATGTTATTCTAATTCGTTGAATTAAATAAATAATAAAAATAAATATACGATAATTTTTACACAGATCGACTCCTACACTTCCTACAGTAAACTCAATAAGGCTTGTGCAGACTAGGCTAGGAGACCGTTATACCGGGTGTGGCCTGTGATACGAGCAATAAATTAAACTGTAGGCTGTATATACTCCTCATACTGACCAACACTTGTTCAGCAACTTTTAAAAATAACTTGTGGTTTGATTTTTAATACACTTTAAAGTTTATTCTAAGACGCAATGTATTGCGAATTTTGTCATGTTTAAGGCGTGACAAGCAACGTCAATCACAATGATATGGCGTGGCAATGGCGTCCATTGAATATAATATAACATTTATTTTGTATGAAAAATAGGGAGTTTAAATACTTCATAATTTTTAAAAGTTGTAGAACTAATGTGTCACCGTTTGAGGAGTACAATCTATATGTTTTAATTATTTGCTCATGTTACAGGCCACCCGGTATTAAGTCTATGTCAAGATCTATCGTAGGTCCATTAAGACAGTAAATACGAGTCCAAATCGTCCGTTGGCACACCGCCACGCACCTGGTACCTGTGGCACGGCATCCGTTACATAAATCACGAAAATGGAGAATCCTTCGAGATTCTAAAGAGTGGCACATACGTACAGTCGCCTTCATTAATATGTTACACAAAGAACGCCGAAAAAATATATGATTTTATTTGTAGAGCCATAAAAGCGTGTCACTTATTTTTGCCTTCAAACAGTAACATACCCTATTCCCTGTGCCCTATGGTTGACTGGTAGAGAATGCCTATAACAGCATTAAGTCCGCCTGTTGTACTTTGTGTATGTGCAATGAAGTTTAAAAATAAATAAATAACATATTAATGCAGGTGACTGTACAGTCGCGTTCAAAAGAGCATGGATAGATGTCAACCGTAATGCCTTAATATTACGGTTAAAACATCTCCATGCACTTTTGAACGCCAGTGTACATCTTTGCGACACAATTTCAAAAATGTCTTGGTACAAGCTTTTATCGCTGACTGTACTTTTTTGCCACAAGCTCATCGGGAGCATTCCATGACATTGTCTACCGTTTTTCCCGTACAAACGCGAATTTACTGAAGATTTGCAGGTACCTATAAGACTTTCCTTTTCTATCACAAATGGTCAAAAATGCACAGAAAAATCATCGCCTGGTTTAAATGCAGATAAAAAAGTCGCAACACAAGAAATAAAATGCGTTTGTACCGGACAGCCCGTGGAATGCTTCATCGAGACAATTCTACAAACCCCTAACACAATTAGGTTTCGTTGTTTTATTACAGAGTTCCTATGGCCATCTCCTGTCTCCATCATCAGATCAGCTCGATGGTACCATAATATTGCATTGTCATCCAACTTACATATGTATGCAAATTTTCAGCTTCATTGGAAGTCGGGAAGTGGGTCAAATTTAACTTACAAGATTTGAGCCGTACAAACATAGAGTCAGACTGAGAAATGTCTGCAGTGATTTTGATAGCCCACGCACTGCAAGTATAATTTTAAACGTATAACTTCTATGAAATTCTGACGTATAAATAAATACTTGCACTGTGTGGGCTATCAAAATCGCTGCAGACTTTTCTTGGTCTAACTCTAGTTAGGTACATGGATACCTACATTAGGTTAATGAAAAGCTTGTAAAATGGTGTAAATTCCCCACTTTGGGCAAGACTCGAACATGCGACCTTCCAGAACACCAGTCAAACAACTGAGCTACCGAATTCATGCGTTAACGTAACCGCAAACGGAAATAAATTCGCGATGCTGGCTTGTCAAAATCCAGTATATTTTTAAGGTAGTTATACTGTCGTATTCGAACTTCAAGATATTCACAAGAGACGACACGTACTAGATCCATTCTAGATACGTTATAGTTTAGATATCAACTAGTTCTCTTTTGCAGCGCAATTCGGGCAACCAATGTCACTTTTACGTTAGAGAGAGTAAGATACCTATTAGATGTGAATTAGATCTCTAAGTCATATCCTGTGGAAATCGTTCAAGAGTATCTACAGAATCGCGCAAATGTCAAATTTGACAGGTTAGATCTCAAACTCGTTATCGTATCTTGGTGATGTTTAAAAGATGTCTAATAAATGTCTATTTCAAAATCCGAATCGGGCCCATAATAGGGAAACAAGTAGACGTGCAGATATTACGTTGGTCGCTCCGATATATCTGATGGCGAATGTACGAGTTGAGCGTCTGGCGACCTTCGCCAAGGAGGAGTTTGGAAAGGACACTGCGCGGCTGCTAAATGCGTCGCAGCCATAAGTAATTTGTGTTCTTATTTAGTTCAAGATATATTTTTACTAGCTTTTGCCCACGTCAGCGTGGAGATATTTTAGGTAGGTAGCTATTAATTCAATCTGCGTTTTGTTGATTCCCCATACAAACTTCAACACCCCTTTTCACCCCCTTAAAGGGTGATTTCTTGAATGAAAACTACCTACGCTAGTGTGCGTAAATACAGCACCATACCCAAAGGTATCATACTACATTCATTTCATGCTGGCTATTTGTTTGTTTTCCCCATACATTAGAACACAACTTGACTGAATCAAATGTAACCTAAAATGCAACGATGTGAATTGAACTGTATACTAGGCCTAACAGTATACGTAAGTCTAGGCCAACAATCTAGACTTTGTTGAAACAGGTGAGGCGGTTCCGCAGCTTTTGGCCCGCGGCCAGGAATATTAGATTTCCGGATCGGTTATTGAAACTCTTTTAACCTAGATATGGAAATGAGAGTAATGGGCCCGGACGCGTATAATAGATGTTTTATTTGACCGGTGCGGCTACCATTACTTTGACACTGATATAAACGCTTGTGAATGAAACTTACTGTTTATGCATTTCGCTCATATGTACTGACATATAAGTGCGATGATGTATAGCAAAAATAATTTGAACTAGAGAGTTACTGTCATGGTAAATTATGTGACTACAGTACATTTACTGCCATCTTTCGACGGAAGATTAAAACTGTTAGAACGTCATTTGACTTGAATCATTGTTATTGCACTGATATCTGTTAACTTGTTAAATATTAATATTAACGCCTACTCGAGAGTAGGCTGAAGGTTATGGCGCCATCGCTCGAAAATATTGCACCATACCTTTGGCCTAGTGTCGAGTAGATGGCGTTAATATTCAATATTCAATAAGTTAACACATATCAGTGAAAGGATAAGGACCAAAGTAAAAACCGCATGAAAATCCGTTACAGTAATTTTGAGTTTACTGGTATAGCGAACACACAAACACAACTGACGTGGCAGGGGACTTTGGGCCCGATTCGGATTTTGAAATAGACATCTATTAGACATCAACAAGATACGATCATCATCATCATCAGTCGTTCCCTCAATGCTGAGGATCGTGACGTCATGTCCTAATGTTGCTGACCAGTCCCTTCCAAAGGCTTCTCGGCTCGATTCTGAAAATGTATTAGATCTCTACTAGACCTCAACAAGTTACGATATGGATAATTTAAAGATATTTGTAAGATAGATATGTCAAATTTGACGATTCCGCGATTCTGGAGGCCCTCTTGAACGATTTCGACAAGTTATGACATAGATATCCAAGTCACATCTAGTCGATATCTAATGTAAATCTAGTTGATCTCTATATCGTTTCTAGATCTTGTGATTATCTCGTTTCCCGAATACGCGTGTCTGTCACCCGCCATATGTACGGCTTCCTGCAAGATACGATAACGATATGTTTAAGATCTAACCTGTCAAATTTGACATTTGCGCGTTTCTGGAGATACTCTTGAACGATTTCCACAGGATATGACTTAGAGATCCAATTCACATCTAATAGATATCTTACTCTAACGTAAAAGTGGCATTGGTTGCCCGAATTGCGCTGCAAAAGAGAACTAGTTGATATATAAACTATAACGTATCCAGAATGGATCTAGTACGTGTCGTCTCTTGTGAATATCTTGAAGTTCGAATACGGCAGTTAATAAGGTGTAATGATTATCTATTATTAGATAGTAAGTTTATTTGAAATCTAGATTATTATTTGTGTTAGTAAGTCTTAGATAGTTAACGTTTACTCAGTTAGTTGGAAACTTGCGCCGGCTTAGCGAACGCTGTTTCAGAACTCTACGCTATCTAGAGCTGATTCGACCCGCATAATCTTAATTTGATATGATTTTTATTTTAAGTTACGAAACAAATGAAAAGTGAATTAAATAATGGACTGGTGTGCATCGAAAGGTGTGCCCTAAAAATATTCCATGTTTGTCGCGCCTAATAAATAATAATAACAAAACACTGGTTTGCTTAAGATAAGAAACGTATCGCGTGCTGTGATTTGAAATGAGTCTTGTGCAGTAAAGATTGTGAGTTGAACAACGTATTTCATTGAAGACCCTCGTCATCCACGATTGAAGGTTCTGATGTGCTGCAGATAGTATGATACGCCCACAATTCCCGCAGGGCAGCTTGTGGCGAGCTGTTGGGGAGTAACGACTCCACGGACCCGAGTGCTCCCGAGAGTCGGTCAGGGTCTCCGTCTCCGGCGTGTCTTCATCGGTCGGAGTGGACCCCAAGGGGACCCGCAGGACTCTCAGCTCTGGCTTGCCTTAATTGGCCGTCCAGAGAGGAGTCGTTAGAGCTATATGCTCCAGGGGTGGAAGTGAAAGATGCATAAGACGCGAGTTGGCACAGTGGCTGGTAACAGCCACTGGGTAGAAAGCGGCGCACACCTCGCGAAACCCCTGAGCCGCTCACACCGATGTTGCCCCTGGTCGTCTTCGCGACGGCAGTTTCAGGGGCCCATCTAGTCAGCGGCAAGTCACCGCCTGCCTCGATAACTTGTGAAAACATTGTTATGGCAGGTGTCCGTACGTCTTTGTAATAACCCAGTCTCATAGTCCACCCAAACTACAATCCATAGACCGGTATACTGTTCTCTTTTTCTACAATAGTCCCAATGCCTGCTGAGACCGGCTCATGGGTGTTTATTGTTGCGCCTGTGAACGGGTTCCAGCAGGCGTTCTACATGACATAAAAGCTCTCCAAGGGGCCTCTACGTGTTGGATCTGTGTCCCCACGCAAGCCTATCAAAAAACCGGGATTATGGGCCCGTGATATCTAAGGAGATACAAAACCGGGATTATGGGCCCGTGATATCTAAGGAGATACAAAACCGGGATTATGGGCCCGTGATATCTAAGGAGATACAAAACCGGGATTATGGGCCCGTGATATCTAAGGAGATACAAAACCGGGATTATGGGCCCGTGATATCTAAGGAGATACAAAACCGGGATTATGGGCCCGTGATATCTAAGGAGATACAAAACCGGGATTATGGGCCCGTGATATCTAAGGAGATACAAAACCGGGATTATGGGCCCGTGATATCTAAGGAGATACAAAACCGGGATTATGGGCCCGTGATATCTAAGGAGATACAAAACCGGGATTATGGGCCCGTGATATCTAAGGAGATACAAAACCGGGATTATGGGCCCGTGATATCTAAGGAGATACAAAACCGGGATTATGGGCCCGTGATATCTAAGGAGATACAAAACCGGGATTATGGGCCCGTGATATCTAAGGAGATACAAAACCGGGATTATGGGCCCGTGATATCTAAGGAGATACAAAACCGGGATTATGGGCCCGTGATATCTAAGGAGATACAAAACCGGGATTATGGGCCCGTGATATCTAAGGAGATACAAAACCGGGATTATGGGCCCGTGATATCTAAGGAGATACAAAACCGGGATTATGGGCCCGTGATATCTAAGGAGATACAAAACCGGGATTATGGGCCCGTGATATCTAAGGAGATACAAAACCGGGATTATGGGCCCGTGATATCTAAGGAGATACAAAACACAATAATGACTATGATTATAATATGTAACCCGTCGGACGCAAACCATACAAAAAATTGATGGAAAGCAATTTAATCCATAATAAATATATATATTTTAATAATTTTTAAGTGTACTCTAAAAAGAGTAATTTTATTTAATAACATTTTTACAACTTTATAACAAATCACTAAAACTTATAAATAAAAAATTTGCCCTAAGTCATGGTCCGTAGGTAGGGTGCCCAGAAGGCTGGCCGCATTGCCATTATGTATATGGACTGTTTGTCTGAAATAAACGTTACATTACAAATATATTGACTCCTCGCATCAAAATCATCGCATTTATTCGTGATTAACTATAACATACACGAGTATAGAACAACAAAGAAATATAAAAATAAATAGTTTACCACGAAATGGTCCCGCCTCAGCATAATACCAACCCAAATGTCAGCGCTGATCTTCCGGCACGACCATTTGTGTGTCACGAACGCAGCTGTACGACTCGGCCCCATCATAAAACTGAACGCGACTTTGCGGCAGAGAATGGACGGCGATCAGCGCCATCTATCTGTCGGTGAGATGTTATGATGTGTTGATCCGTTTGTCCGTATGTTAGCCCACCCTGTGGGCCTGGTCCTGGGGATTCTTATGGTGCTCTCAAATATAAAGATGATGTTCTTCTTGACAGGTTTATAATTAATATTAGTTTTACAAGGTTGGTTTCTCATATTAGCGGTAATCTTTCAGCAATTGACAGGCAAAGTCTAGTGTCACAGATAACATATATCAGCCCTACGCACTGTCATTAGAACTAATATTACAATCATCTGACGTTGGTACACTGTACTAGCCATATTGTTTTATTAAGCCGTTACGTTGTTAAGCTTGGAATAATATAAAACTAGTACAGAATATAAAATGCTAATATTCGGCCAATCCTGGAGTACAACGCGTCTCTGCGTTTTAAAGAGTTAAACATAAATAATCCACATTATACACATTTAATGCACAACAAAACAATAGAATCAATATTACTCAACTTATGAACTACATCACTACAGGCATTCCTCCAATGCCTGCAACGACTCACTCTTACAAACTACATCAATGCATGCTTTTACATGTCATTGACTCACTGTTACATCAATACACGCATTCACATGTTATTGACTCACTGTTACCTACTTATAAACGACATCAATACATGGATTTAGATTCACATGTCATTGACTCACTGTTACTCATTTGATACATCGATACATGGGTTCACATGTGAATGACTCACTGATACTTAATACATGGATTCACATGTCATTGACTCACTTTAAATCACTTAATGCATCATTACATGGACTAACTGTTACTCACTGAATACATCAATACATGGGTTCACATGTCATTGACTCACTGATACTTAATAAATGGATACACATGTCATTGACTCACTTTAAATCACTTCATGCATCATTACATGGACTCACTGTTACTCATATAATACATCAATACATGGGTTCACTAGTCAATGACTTACTGATACTTAATACATCATTACATGGATTCACATATCATTGACTCACTGTTAATCACTTAATGCATCATTACATAGACTCACTATTACTCATTTAATACAAAATACATGGATTCACATTTATCATTGACTCAGGTACTTGTTACATCAATACATGGACTAACATGTCATTGTCTCACTGATACTCACTTAATAGATCAATGCATAAACTTACATGTCATTGACTCATTTACTCATTTACTATATCAATACATGGACTCATGTCAGTTACTCACAGTTACTCATTTAATACTAAAATACATGGATTCACATATACCAGACTGACTGTCACTCGATACATCAATACATGGATTAATTTGCCATTGACTCACTGTTGCTCACTTAATACATCAATAATTGGACTCGCATGTCATTGGTTTCACAGTTACTCATTTAATACAAAAATACATGGATTCACATATACCATTAACTGACTGTCACTCGATACATCAATACATGGACTAATTTGCCATTGACTCACTGTTGCTCACTTAATACATCAATAATTGGACTCGCATATCATTGGTTTCACTGTTACTCATTTACTATATCAATAGGTACATAATTAATGCCACTGCCTCACTGTTAATGTATGTACCATATATAGCTCACTCAAATTTAATAATTGCATGACTTTTATACTGAATCACTCTTTACCAAATTGCTATATTATTATTTATAAATTCGCTCTTATAACTCCTGTGTTACAAATTATTATAGAATACCTTTTTCTCTTTAAGGTCACAATATGTATTATTCATTATAAATTCGCTCTTATAATTACTCTTGTCAACTCTTGTGTTACAAATTATTATACAATTGCTTTTTCTCTTTAAGGTCATAAAATGTATTATTCTTTATAAATTCGCTCTTATAATTACTCTTGTCAACTCTTGACGTTACAAATTATTATACAATTGCTTTTTCTCTTTAAGGTCACAAAATGTATTATTCTTTATAAATTCGCTCTTATAATTACTCTTGTCAACTCTTGTGTTACAAATTATTATACAATACGTTTTCTCTTTAAGGTCACAAAATGTATCATTCTTTAAAAATTCGCTCTTATAATTACTCCTGTGATACAAATCATTATACAATACTTCTCTTTAAGGTCACAAAATTCTCTGACTCACTTTAAAAAAAAATGATGAAGTACCTATATATAAAATAAATATTAGGGAACATCTTCACAGGTCAGATACTTAACTATCTCTTAATAATATAAGTTTTCTCTGTTTCACTTCATAACAAGTTGTAATTAATATATCTTTCACAATTTAATTATATTCATATTACTGTTACTCTTGTAGTGATCTCATCACCATTTTCAACACAAAGATAAATAGTTAATATTTTAAACAGTCACATGCATAATTTAAGTTTTTCAGCCTCTTGACTCTTTTGTATTTCAAATTCCAAGTTATTATCACAAATATTAGTTTGCTAAGCAATTAAATTTTGCAACAGCTATGAATACTACTTTATTTCAAATTATGATTAATAAACTTCAAATTGATCATGATCACACCTTTTCACTAGGCTTGTGCCTGCTCATACACCACAGAGAGCGCTCCGCTCTCGGTCAAAAGAACTATTTCGGTCTTTCAGTTCCTATAGTTAATGACTGACTCAAGCTTACTTTGCACATATATCATCATTATTTTTTTTGTTTAATAACATCTTTAACATTATTAATATATATCAGTTGCTTTGATAGTAAACATATTTACCCTTTGCTTTCACTCTGAATCACTATACATGTATGTACTATACATATACTTATCTCCCACATAAATTTTCTTGTACACCTTAACACCTTGTTTATTAGTTTAGTACCCTTTCTATTAAATTCTACATCAGCTTGTACCGGACATAAAATTATATCATTGCACAACTCTATGTATGAAATCAGATTTACTAACAGTGCTGCAAATGGCAATTCAACCATTTATTACTTTAAGGGTCTAGCACAGTTTATATATTCCTAAATCATCCTAAAGGACACATACACATACAAGAACACAACGGTCAGTGTTTTATTAATTTGTAGAGTATAATTTACTTTTATAAGGAGCTAACTGACTGTGACTAAAGTACCTGCAATAGCTTGTGAGCCCAATGAATTGTACATGATCCATCAGGAGTAACCATGTACAACGCTGCAGTCTATAAGTACATAAACATTAGAGGACTTGAACAGGAAAACATTTTTACTAATTTCATACAAACATAAGTCATCAATCATTTTAACAACATTCTATAACATCATAATAACCTTTATTGCCGAAACTAAAACGGTATTACATTATATCTATAAACAAGTTTTACTTAAAAACTAGCACATTGGATTGTCCGGCTTAGTGGTCGGCGTGTCTTGTGACACATAGGCCTCTCTCAGCTGTTTCCATTATTTATTCTATAACATACTACAGTAATAATTAAAAAAATAATTATCATTCTGACATTGTCTACTTCTATGGTCACTACTTTCCTACCCACATGATTAACTAACAAATTGCAAAAAACCCCACAATAAAGTTATTCATGAGTAAATTTCAATCAGTTCTCTCTATCTCTCTCTCTCTCAGGATGCTTGAATGCTCGGGTTTTCAAAATCAACCTATTCCTAGTATTGTACCCTGCTGATATAAATTAACTTGAAATTATTACCTATTTTTTTTTCTACCTGTTACCTGAACCAGTCTTTTTTTTACTGAATATCTTTCTTTTTTTTCGCTAGGTGGCTCTGCTACCGCCATCATCCAAAATTACGTCTCGAATTTCTACTTTGATATTTAAAAAAAACTACAATGATTCGATCATGAAATATCAACGTCAGTGAATTTATTGGAGTATAAATTAAAAGCTAATATCTGTCTCTGTAAACGTTGTTTTTAGTTCTATCTAGTTTCCGCCGTGTGGCGCCTCTGAAAATGCACTGTTCACGTCGCAATGTTGTAACCGATAATGGGAGTTGAATAAACACAGTATTAAAGAATTCTCATAGTTTAATTAATAAAAGCCTGGCCTCAACAGGTTATGAGGCCCAGGCACGCTAGTGCGCGTAGAAATAAACTGTGAAGAGCAGAAATAAGTTTGCGATTGTCCGATTTGCGTAAAATATCTACTCTCAAGATGGAGGTCACTAATGCAATGAGAGTAGAGAAATTTGATGGCAGAAATTTCCGACAGTGGAAATTTCAAATAAGTTGTGCCTTGAAAGCTAAGGGTTTGGATATTTCGAAAGTAAAACCTGCAGAAGAAGTGAGTGCGACGGCGGCGAAATCCGCACAATGGTTAAAGGAAGATGGCATGGCTATGTTTATTATAACCTCGTCAATGGATTTGAACCAAATCTCGCTGATTGAAAATTGTGGAACTGCTAAGGAGATAATGGATAAATTGGAGTCGATTTATGAACAAAAGTCGGAGTATAACAAAATGATGGTACATGAAAAGTTCTATCAATATAAAATGTCATCGACCGACAGCATAGCTCAACATATTTCGAAAGTCGAAAATTTGGCAAAGCAGTTAAAAGAAAGCGGAGAAACTATAAGTGACATGGCTATAATGACTAAAATTCTGTCGACTCTGCCATCAAGTTACCGTTCTCTTCGGCAAGCTTGGTTATCTTTGGAATCGTCTAAGCAAACACTGCACAATTTGACTTCAAGATTGTTAGACGAAGAAGCAACTTTGACTACAGAAGGAGAAAGTGAATCCGCATTAATAGTGTCAAAGAAACAAAATAACAATAGTAATACTAAAGCGAGTACCTCCAGCCATACACATAGGTTTGTTTGCTACAATTGCAACAAGAGGGGTCATTTTGCGAGGGATTGTCGAGCGCCAAGAAAATCGGCTCGCAAGAATAAAGAGCAAACAGACATGTTGGCATTTAGCGCTGAAAATAGCTCCTTGTATACATATGGTGATAATGTATGGTTCTTGGATTCAGGAGCGAGCAAACACATGACTTTCAGAAGAGAATACTTCTGTGATTTTGAGGAATATAAGAGTGGAGATGATAGGACAATTAATGTCAAATTAGGGAACAAACAAACCGTAGAAGTCCGTGGAAAAGGTTCCATACTAATAGATAGATTAGTTAATGGTCAATGGGAGCAAAGTATATTAAACGATGTACTATTTGTGCCTGAGTTGCGAAGAAATTTGTTCTCAGAGGGTGCAGTAACTAGAAAAGGTTATGTAATCACTAAGGATAGTAAAAGAGCGCTCCTAATTAAAGATAATGTGGTGGTGATGTGTGCTGAGTTAAAAGATAATAATCTGTATCAGTTGAACATTAAAACTGTTATACAAGAAACATGTAACATGGTAACTGACATCAAAGTTTGGCATGAGAGGCTCGGACATGTTAATACTAAAGAGATACAAAATATGAGCAAAAATGGTGCTATTCCTGTGGTATTGACTGGCAGTGATACTTTTATGTGTGAAGCATGTCAATATGGCAAGCAATCCAGGCTGTCATTCAATAAATCTCATAGAGGCCCAACACAACCTGGAGATATTGTTTACAGTGACGTCTGTGGCCCTATAGAGGAACTATCTGTATCAGGAAAGAGATATTTTGTTTTGTTCAAGGATGGAGCAACAAGCTATCGTCATATTTACTTCTTGAAACACAAAAATGAAGTGCTGGACTGTTTTATTAAATACAATGCTATTGTGAAGAACAGGTTTCTACATGATGTGCGCACTTTACACACCGATAATGGAGGTGAGTTTGTGAACCAAGAATTTAAGAAGTTTTTAGAAGACAAAGGTATCAGCCATGAGTGTACAGCACCCTACACGGCTCAGCAGAATGGTCGGGCTGAGAGAGAATTAAGGACGATCATGGAGTCTGCTAGATCTATGCTTTATGCTAAAGACATACCTATGAACCTATGGGCAGAAGCTGTACATTGTGCAGTATATATCTTGAATAGGACTTCATCCAGCCAGACACCTAACATCTCTCCCTATGAGCTCTGGTTTGGAGATAAGCCAAATCTGAAACACATCAGAGTATTTGGCTCCGTGGGATATGTACATATACCAAAAGAGAAAAGGAAGAAACTAGACAAGAAGTCTGAGAAGATGTTGTTGGTTGGATATGAGCAAGAGAACTACAGGATGTATGATCAAAATACAAGAAAGATTACAGTATCTAGAGATGTCAAATTTGACGAAGGAGGTGTTCCTGAAAAAAGACAACACTTTGCACAGATAAAATTAAGTGGTGATGAGATAATGACAGATGAGAGAGAAGAGACAGAGAATGATCAAGAACAAGGTGTTTCATCTCCACCACAAAGAGAAAGTCAAGACGAGTTGTCTTCTTATGATAGCGTGCAGAGTTCAAACACTGACTCTGACGACTCATATCAGCCTCCTAAGCGAGTCATCATCAATGAAGAGGAACGAAGCAATATAACACTTCGGTCTCATAAAAGAAATGAGAATAATTTAGAAGTAAATTTTACTGAAGTTGAGATACCAAACACATATCAAGAGGCAATCAGTGATGTAAATAGTCTTGAATGGAAGAAAGCTATTAGAGAAGAGCTTCAGTCTCATGAACATAACAATACATGGACTATAACTGACAGGACTGACAAGAAACCTATTACAAGTAAATGGGTATTTTGTGTAAAGCGAAATAAGGAAGGAGAAATAGAAAGATTTAAGGCTAGACTTTGTGCCCGAGGATTTACACAAGTAAAAGATCTGGATTATAAGGAAACTTTCTCGCCTACAACCCGGTATGACTCCATTAGGTTGCTATTGAGTGTGGCAGCCAAAGAAGACCTAGAGTTACAGCAGTTTGACGTGAAGACTGCTTTCTTGTACGGTGAGCTATCAGAAGAAATCTATATGGAGATACCAGAGGGCATTGAAGTTGAGTCGTCCAAAGTATGTAAGTTAAACAAATCTTTGTATGGCCTTAAGCAGAGTTCTAGATGTTGGAATAAAAAGTTTTGTTCGTTTTTAACTACATATGGATTTAAACCATGCCAGTCAGATAGTTGTGTATTTGTGGGATATTTTAATAATATCAGGGTACTGCTAATTATCTACGTTGACGATGGGCTTTTACTGTCAAAAAGTAAGGATGTTATATCCATGATTTTGGATGATCTAAAAAGTAATTTTGAAATAAGAATAGTAGATTGTAATTGTTTTGTTGGCATGGAGATAAATAAACAGAAAGGATGTGTGTCTATATGTCAAAAACGGTATATAGAGAACTTAATAAATAAATTTAATATGACAGATGCTAAAGGCTGTAATACTCCTGCAGATGTAAACGTACAGTTATCAAGAGACATGAATGATGAAATATGCAGTGAATTTCCATACAGAGAAGCAGTGGGAGCATTATTGTTTTTGTCATCTGTGTCGAGACCTGACATTTCCTATGCAGTTAATCTTGTAAGTAGGTATGTCAGCAATCCTGGTACTATACATGTGAATGCTTTGAAGCGAATTATTCGGTATTTGAAAAGCACCAAAGAAATGTCAATTCGCTATCACAATAACAGTGAACTGGTCGGGTATTCGGACTCTGACTTTGCTGGTGATATAGATACGAGGAGATCAAATACTGGTTATTTATTTTTAATGAATGGTGGTCCTGTTACATGGGCTAGCAGGAAACAGAACACCGTGGCTATGTCAACAACTGAGTCAGAATTTATGGCTGCCAGTGATGCAGCTAAGGAAATTTTGTGGTTGAGACAGTTTTTATTTGATATAAATGAACCACAAGAATCTGTAACACTTAACATAGATAACCAGAGTGCAATTAAATTGATTAACAATCCAGTCTTCCATAAGCGAAGCAAACATATAGATGTGAGATACAATTTTATTAGAGAGAAAGTAGAAGGAAAAATTATTAACATTAAGTATGTGGAAAGTTCATCTCAACTGGCAGATTTCCTTACCAAAGCCCTGCCAGTTGGCAAATTTAATTGCATTCGAGATCAGATTTTATTTTAAGTTCTAATTTGTTTTGTTTTAGTATGCTTTATGTATTGGTAGTGGCTATGGCAGAAGTTAGCCTTATTAATTTAAGTGGGAGTATTGGAGTATAAATTAAAAGCTAATATCTGTCTCTGTAAACGTTGTTTTTAGTTCTATCTAGTTTCCGCCGTGTGGCGCCTCTGAAAATGCACTGTTCACGTCGCAATGTTGTAACCGATAATGGGAGTTGAATAAAAACAGTATTAAAGAATTCTCATAGTTTAATTAATAAAAGCCTGGCCTCAACAGAATTATTATCAAACAAACTTTATGCACAAGTGTTATTATAGTGAATCTCGTGATATATGTATGTTTATCCTATAAATTTTCTATGTATTTATATCCTTTATCTTTCTGGTACCTTGTTGTACATTTTGCTGCATTTGTCACCCTCTTTTCACTCTCTCCTCTCATCTACTCAAAGGTTAACTGGAAGAGATCCCTCAAAGGGATAAGTTCGCCTTTGTACTTCTTGCTAATTGTATGTTATTTTTAATATGTCTTTTTGTACAATAAAGAGTTTACTACTACTACTACTACTATTTGTGGTATAAACTTGCCGAAACTTGTGATATCTGAACCAGAGTGTTTTTGACATTTAAGTGCTTACTTTCCACCCCAACTGCTCAGGATTCTGTAGATAGCTCAGGATATTTCAATACAACTACATATAACTCGCAAGACAACTATCAACCAAGATGCTTTGCGGCTGCTGCGATCTGCACTTGAAAGGGAAATCGAGCGCTGAGGGGGATGCGATCTCCTGTTCCAAATGCCCCATAAAAATACCACCTTGTCAAAACCATCCTTTCTTCCCACTATAAAATTCCATTCATGCACAGACTACCCTATTTCTAACTCCTGTAACTATGATTCAATACAAAATACTGATGTAATAAAATATCTTGGCCTATTAGTAGATGAAAACTGAACTTCAAAAACCACATTCACAAACTCTCTGCTAGAATAAGAAAATCCATATTTATTTTCAAAAAGCTTCGTAACACTGCCGATGATTCTGTGCTTAAATTAGTTGACACCGCGCTCTGTCAATCTGTGATTAGCTACTGCATGACAGTTTGGAGAAGTGCGGCAAAGACCTCTATGCTGAAAATTGAAAGGGCTCAACGCTCTGTTTTAAAAGTTATGCTTTTGATTTCCAACCCTATGTCAACTATTTTTAATGAAAATCTCTTTACACACAATTCTCAAAATTGTTGCCTTGCTATAGTTCTTTCATCAATAAACGCATCTTTATCTTACCAATTCCAGAAGTTCGCTCCGCCTTTGGGAAACGTTTTGGGGAAAGAGACGGAGTGACTACTTACAACACTTTGCTTAAACACTGCAACCATTAAGATTTACCATTATAGAAGCTAAAATACTCTTATTTAAATTTTTACATTCACTTACTTATGCAGAGACAGAAGATATTGTAGTTAAAATACTTTAAGTTTAGTTTCCATACCTTGCAATAAGATTGTATTTTTTTCTCATACTTGTATTTAAGTGCTTCACTTTAAGTTTGTTATTTGTAATTGTAACTTTATGGTGTAACTAGTTCAATAATTTTAACTGTACCTGGTTCCCCGCGATACAGACATAGCCTAGTGCGGAGACCCGTGACATATTCTGTTGTGTGTTTTTATTGATAATAAAATTTATTCTTATTCTTATTTTTATCTCACTTATTACCTAATGCCATTTTATCATGATAATAATTTTCTATGCCATGTGAAAATAACTGATGGCAGGCCTCGCTACCATATATGTGAATAAGATGAATGACTATTACAACAATCCATATCAAGAGACACTCACTTGTCTATATTATGGTGCATACTGATATGTGATAAGGTAAATGTACGCTTCACCGAATGCTTAAGCCCTAGACTTACGTTTAATTTTTTTATTTGTTCTGATATTTTCTTACGAATATGTTCAATACTAAAATAGAAACATAGATAAATTTGACCTCATTTAAACATACCTATAAATTACTGAAATGATTGGACGTGTATTAAAAACATTTTTAAAGTCATTTCTTCCAATTTCCTTGTTTGTACCGTTTACCGAACTAAGAAACGTGATTTGCACATTATACCGAATAGGGAGCCCGCATTACCGAACTAGGAAATAATTGTATGAAAATATGGTGTTGAGTGGTGCTCAAACTTCAGTAGTTCACTATTAAATCCCTACTATGCTTCGTTTTTTAGCATTATAAAGATGGTAAGCGATCTTGACGTGTCTTTTTTATTGAAATAATTCTTTTGAAAAATAAGTCAGTAAGTAAGGTACGCAACAATTATAAAACATGTACGCATATGTATAAAATAATTTGGCTGTTTCATAAATTTTGGCTGGTCCATTTTCTATGGAAGGGTAAATTTTTTTTCACGATTTCGGAGTTGGTCCCATAGTAAAAGTTGCTCAGTATAATCCCAAAACCTCCCTGGGAATGGGAATGTAGTTAATTTTTAGCCACCCTGTATGTGAACCCCGGAATTTCATAACAAAAGATAAAAGTTTAAAAAATCACAATCGCCCACGACGAGAGGAATCTAAAAAAAATTTTTGAACATCATGCTTCATTATTTTTATTATCCTATTCAGTTTTTTTGTCCACATTCCAAGACTATTATCAGGCGTCCAATAAGTATGTCTAAAGTTTGAAAAGCGCTGGCATTGAAATAATGGTCACAAAAAATAAACATATAAATATCGACCTAGCCGTTATCGTAATAAGGATGATATTCTCAAGAACGTCGAATAGAAACATGGCCAACGCAAACATGAGTTCGGTAGCAGAGACTATGGGTACCATTCACCGAACGGCCGTTCGGTGAACGAAACATGGAAAATATGTGGAACCTATTTCGCGAACGGATTTTGAAAATAGTATTTTAATCGTAATCAATGTGGTATAACTACAAATCTATCATTAAATTTAATACTTGAATCCATTACAAAACCGTACATGTATAAAGTTCTTGTTAATACTGACGTAAAATATCTAAAATTATTGTTTGATATTAGTCTTGCCGAAAACCTTATTTTGATGCCAAAAAGTCGTAAAACATGAACATTTCAAACGCAGTTTTATAATAATCTATATAGGTTATTGTTGTTCGGCAATTGCTCATAAAATTACAAATACATTAAGTTATTTGTGAAATTAGGTAGTTAATCTAAATAGTTCGTAATCAACCATTAAAAAAATAATTTCAAAAACATACGCTTTCCCTGATTTCGGACGCTGTTCGATAATACCTTCCAATCAAATTGTCGGTGTACTCATCACCGAACTCACATTAAGCTTAATTTCTGATAATATGACTGCACTAAATTAATTAAATTTACTAAAATACACAAACTAATTAAGTAGTCACACTGAAAAACCATACTTTGAAACACAGAAATAAATTTAAAAGGTTTTATGACCTTAAGAAATATACGCAACTTCTTACCGATTTCTTTAAGGTTGCCCATACAAAGTGGCAATCGGGAGCAACGATCCGTTTCGATCAGTTGCCACGTCCCAACTGCGGGACAAATTGGCCGACTCTGAGGCATAGTTGAAGGGATAGGTATTTAACTCGTGGAAAAAAAATACGCAAGTAAATATCAGCTGTAAATAATCGACTTATAGCCTAAAATAGAAGAAATTCGGTGATACGGACGGATATTGAGCGTTCGGTGGAGCGTACTTTTACCTTATAGTACTGCCTTGCACTTGACTTTTCCTTACTTCTTCTGTCACACTTTCTACTACAACCATGGAGTCTTCCCATTTTTCATTTTTACTGTTTAAACCGACTATATGAAAACAAATCCACATACACATAACATGATAGTTACAACCAGTAATTCAGAGTGAAATTCAAAAGTAACAATTATGTACCAGAATTTCCTTAAAATTGATTTTCATTCACAATCAATACGCTCGCGAGAAGCCAAACACATACTATTAATCGCTTGGTACTATTACAGCTATTGGAGTTACTGTAAGCATTTCAATAACCAAAAAAAAAAGAAATTACGCACACGAACAAAAGCTAAACACATGAAACATGCTCTTGTTAGTACATTCACGACACAAAACACGCTATGTTATCTTATTCTTTTATTATGTGGACGTCAGTTTGTTTCAATAGGTTAGTTTTCCTTAAACGGATATCACTTTCTCCAACTCCCAGATTTGTTAGTGAGTAATCACTAATCACTTCTCTGACTGCCAAAACACGGTGAAAACAGATGAAAATAACTGGAATTATCAGACCTCTGGCTCCCAATTTATAGAAATAGCGTCTTTTCCACTGGCGGGCGTCGGTTTTAAAGCAAGCTGCTCCAACTTATCCCGGCTTCTGAAATGTTAGCCCACCCTGTGAGCCTGGTCCTGGGGATTCTTATGGTGCTCTCAAATATAAAGATGATGTTCTTCTTGACAGGTTTATAATTAATATTAGTTTTACAAGGTTGGTTTCTCATATTAGCGGTAATCTTTCAGCAATTGACAGGCAAAGTCTAGTGTCACAGATAACATATATCAGCCCTACGCACTGTCATTAGAACTAATATTACAATCATCTGACGTTGGTACACTGTACTAGCCATATTGTTTTATTAAGCCGTTACGTTGTTAAGCTTGGAATAATATAAAACTAGTACAGAATATAAAATGCTAATACGTAGCACAGAATAAATAATAGTACTAGGTACAGAAGAATCACTCTCTAACAAAACGCGTCTATTACGATCAGTACAGATATGGTCGCTAGGTGGCGACAGCGCCACGTGCGGCTTATGGCAAACCCCAAAATTGGGGTGGGACAAATGAACTTTTAGCTAGGTACCTGTAGCAAACCGACGAAATCGCGGAGTGAGACACGCCTGTCCGTAGTAAGTGTAGTAACACGTGTCTGATACTGAGTTGCTACGACCCAAATTGAGTTAGTATCACACGCGTGATATTAGGGCGCTACACGGGGTAATAACAATGACTTTGACTGCTGTATTTCGGGCCTTACTCAACCGTAGCGCCAACCAGTGAGCGCAAAAACGGCAGCCCTCATTGGAATTCAACCTTAAGCCAGTGGCGCCAACTGGTGAGCGCAAAAACGGTAGCATTAAATTCAGCCTTAAGCCTCAAGCGTTGTGAACACTGCAATGCTCAACCATCACTCGACTGTCACTCGACCTTTATAGTGGGCGGCCCCTTTGATCCCTCGAGTTAAGATAAACTTAAAATAAGTACTTTGTAGGTAGTTTGCAGTGACAAGAAACGTACCTATATATAGCGGGATCTATATTTGCGCAGCTGTAAAATTGACTGAGCGTTAGCGAAGGTCTCTGCAGGGCTGCCAGTACATACATCTTGATTATACGATCCAGTGCCCGCAATTATACGAAATTCGATTGCATTATACGAGTACAAAACAAAAAGTACAAAATAAAATTAAAAAACGATTACTTTTACATTATTTTTTTAAAAACAGGCGAATTTCGGTTTTGTTGTAAGACCCCAAATTGCGGGGATCATTCTCTTTTACTCCAATGAAGGCGTAATAAGAATAACAGAGAAGGATGCCCGCAATTTGCGGACTTGGATTTTGTTTTTTTGAAGCATTGTCAGTAGTTTAACATCGGTGTTTTTTTTGGTATCCAATTATACCGTAATAGATACGAAAAAAATTCGATTACGTATATGAATTTCGTATCCAATTTTACGATTTGACAGCCCTGGGTCTCTGTCTTAAGGGGCCCACTGAATAACAGTCCGCCGGACGGTATCGGCCTGTCTGTTGTTCGGAACTGTCAAACTTTTGTTCTAACTGACAGTCCGATACCGTCTGGCCGACTGTTAATCAGTGGGCCCCTTTAGCTTGGGCAAAAATGCTTTCATATGTAGCCCAGTACCCTTACCACGGCTGACTGCCTTAGCATTGTCAAACTGACATATTCGAAAGTCATAATGTAATTATTGTCAGATTATCATTAGTCATTATTCTGAAACCAACTTTTCTGGATTTTCGCCAGGTTATCCTATAGATAGGTTTAGGTTGGGTTTGCTTTATGGCAATCCTGAAAAGTTACGCTTGTCTGAGAAAAACCAAATTATGACTAACGAAATTTCGGACATAAATATATTATGACTTAAAACTTTATGGAAAAAAAAAAGACCCTTTAGGTCAAACAGAAAACTGTGTTCGCGTCTTAAAGGTTAATTTTCTTATTTAACCCTTATCCACGTGAAAAGGTCCTCCTTTTATTTAGAGAACTATGATAAAATCATTACTTACATGCCCACAAACTGTTTACTATTGCCCACAGGAGAGAAAAATGTACAGTTCGCGCGAACACGCTAGTTTTCTCTCCTGTGGCAATAGTTAACAGCTTGTGTATGTCTACAGGAAAGACGCGAACACAGTTTTCTGTTTGACCCTAAAGCTACATCGATACACGCTCGAACAACTCAAGATTCTATTTTCTTTCCACTTTCAGTACGCTGAAACAACAGACTCGGTAACAAAACACAACGCTGTTGTTTTTTCAGTCAACCGTGAGCATATTTTCTTACAAGAAACTTGGTTTCTGCATTTCATAACAAAGGAATAATGCTTGTTTTCTTAAGTAAAGGTTTTCTAGAATGTTTCCCCTTGAATAACCTTTATGACCGACTGGATTTCGAAGGACGAGATTCGCATTTTGTTAACAACCATGACTCAGGAACAAATATCTGTATCATCATACAAATAAATGCCCTTACCAGGATTCGAACCCGGGACCATCAGCTTCATAGGCAGTGTCACTACCCACTAGGCCAGACCGGTCGTCAAACTTAAATGTAACAGTTTTAACGCGGATAATGACCCGGAACATTGATATCTCCCTTTAAGCAGGTACAAAAAGCCTGTCACTAAGTTGTTAAGCATTTTGGGCCGGGGCCGGATTGAACCCCCGCCCAGCGTGACGCGGCGCTTGTCGGGTCGTTACACACTGCCAGTTTTAAGTGAGAGGATGTAGCGAATCATTATTTTAACATTAGAGGATATAACCAAACGGAGTAGCCGTTAACGGGCGTACTTCTCTGTCGATAATAGTTTATCTGACATGGCTATTTTTACGTTACGTATACATTTGACGTGCTCCTCCCCCGCATAAAACGGCAGACTGTTTTGTACAGAAAATTACAGACAAGGCGTCTCCGTTTGGATCAATATATCCTCCTAGACACCAGCATTACTGAGACAGTACTGCAACGCGACATTACTGTCGACTGCATTACTGTCGCAATTGTCAAAATTGATATAACTCTCCGGATTTAGATTAATTGAAATTGATAATGTAATTTTTGAAGATCATGATGAGAAGATAAAAATAATTATGACGAATGTAGCAAATTTATAGTCTAATTTTCATGCCATTCCAGTTCTAATTCAATTCCAATTCAATCCAGTTTTAAGTTTTGGTTTTGGGATCGGACGCACCGGATACCGCTGGGGCGATGCTGTTGAAGCGGACTAGTCATGGTATAATAATATACTCCGCCTGGTACTCTCTTCCCGTCTTTTCTAGGTCACCTGACTGACACAAGTCTACGTCATCATGCGACAGCGCTATATGATAATATGCGATTTCGCTATATATAGCGGCCATATTATTGTGACGTAGGCTTCTGTCACTCTGGGAAGAGAAGACCATGTTTTATTAGACTATGGGACTAGCGCGATCTCCATGCCGATAACTGGCGTGTACTCGTGTCGAAGGCCAAGACTCATTTTGGGTCACTGTGCCATTAAGTATGTAGTAGTAGTATTTTCTTCTTCCTCGCGTTATCCCGACATTTTGCCACGGCTCATGGGAGCCTGGGGTCCGCTTGACAACTAATCCCATGATTTGACGTAGGCACTAGTTTTTACGAAAGCGACTGCCATCTGACCTTTCAACCCAGAGGGGAAACTAGGCTTAATTGGGAGTAGTCCGGTTTCCTCACGATGTTTTCCTTCACCGAAAAACGACTGGCAAATATCAAATGATATTTCGTACATAAGTTCCGAAAAACTCATTGGTACGAGCCGGGGTTTGAACCCGCGACCTCCGGATTGAAAGTCGCACGCTCTTACCGCTAGGCCACCAGCGCTTTTTTACACGACTGCCCAAACAAAAAGAGTGTATTGTGTTCAGCGTTCATGTTTGTATGTATATATTTATTGTAGTAGTATTTTCATCTTGAAATTAACAAATCTAATCTATCAGCGATATGTACATCCATTTTCTTATGCATTGTGCCACACCCTTACATATCGCAATTTACTCAAAAGATCCCAAGTGGATACTTTATTCCTGGCGTTTAATGCCTTCTCGAAATAAACCAGTTCTCCCTTTGATCTGAGACTAATCCCTGAAATTTCAATTTAGCGAATATTTTTGTTGTAAACTGTTTTGGTATTCCGTTTAAAGTGTTCATTATTGTACGTGTAATGGTTAAAATGATGAATAAATCTTTGACAAGAAAGAACGCTCACAAAACCATTTACTAGGGAATATTAGGCAAAGCTCTGCGTAGGTGGCACCACTAGCGCATACAGTAAACCAACCTCATTGACATCATCAATGACACATTATGCGTCACTAGGTCAATCACGTGGCCTACCGTGAAACACGACAATCGAAAGTTCGGTTTCTGCCTCTCTATCACTCTTGCTTATTCGATCGATAGAGAGGCAGATAAAGAAATTTCGATTTTTGGGTTTCACGGTAGGGCACCTGTAAACAAACCGGCTTGATGTATCAATGTCATACTAGCCTATTCGAGATAATCACAAGATCTAGAGACGATATAGAGATTAACTAGACCTACATTAGATATCGACTAGATGTGACTTGGATATCTAAGTCATAACTTGTCGAAATCGTTCAAGAGGACCTCCAGAATCGCGGAAACGTCAAATTTGACATATCTATCTTACAAATATCTTTAAATTATCCATATCGTAACTTGTTGAAGTCTAGTAGAAACCTAATTCATTTTCCGAATCGAGCCGTTTGTCAAAGAGAATATAACGTCAGAGTGAAAACTTGTTAAAAAACTGTTTAAGGCCTAGTATGTATAAATTACTCTATAGTGTACTACCCGTTATGCGCACGGGTCTTCGCAAATAAAATCGGCTACGCGAGCCACATGCGAGCACACGAACGTATACAACAACGGAGCTGAAACAGTCGCCGTGGTCGAAACCGGCCGGGAGAATATATATATATAGATAGTGTACTGAACAAATTAGTGGTGCACTCTGGCGGCAGAACATTGCAGTAATATTAATAAATTATTTTTCATCACTTGTTCGTAAAAGGTGTTAGAGCGTTTTCACATTGTCCGATCCGATATCGGATGTCGGAAAGAAAATAAAGTAAATTATTTATACAAGTACAAAAGTTATTTATACATTTAAAAAATCATTCTTTATTTATCTTTCTTCTTAGGGTAGGTCATTTATAATATGAATATAAAAGTAAAATATAAAAACACTTAAACAATAAAAAACAATAAATAATACATACAAACAAATTATAAAAAACCTAACCTATTATTATTAAAAAACCGGACAAGTGCGAGTCGGACTCGCCCACTGAGGGTTCCGTACTTTTTAGTATTTGTCGTTATAGCAGTAACAGAAATACATCATCTGTGAAAATGTCAACTGTCTAGCTATCACGGTTCGTGAGATACAGCCTGGTGACAAACGGACGGACGGACAGCGGAGTCTCAGTAATAGGGTCCCGTTTTACCCTTTGGGTACGGAACCCTAAAAACGATAGAAAACACAAAAAAGGCAGGCTTAATGCCAATGGCACTCTCCTGCAGCTGTTTTTGTCATAAGCGCCTTCCGACATAGCGTACATTGAAGACAATATTTTATTTTGTATGAAAAATAGGAAATCTAAAGACTTCATAATGTTTAAAAGTAATTGAACCACGGCGCGATTCGGAAAGTGAATTAGAGATAAACTAGATACGATATAGTAAAGATATGTGACGTCCCACGGATAAAGGTACTAATATGGCGGTTGGCGCTTACGATTATTAACGTCGCTCCAATATTATTGCAGCGCTATGCGACGTAAGCGCCAGCCGCCATAAGGTACCTTTTGCCGTGGAACGTCACATATCTTTACTATTTCATATCTAGTGCATCTCTTATTCATTTCCCAAATCGAGCCGCCAGTCTCTTCCATTGCGGAGTGGGTACAATTTATGTTTTAATTATTTGCTCGAGTTACAGGCCACACCGGGTAGGGCGAAACATGACGAGAAATTTTCGAGTTTAAATACGTGACCTCTCTCCTTTCCTGTAAGGTGTATTCGGGTAATACCGAATGTCGGATAATTCCGAAATTCAGATGAAAATCACCCTTAAAGCAATCATAGAATGCGCGAGACCTCGCATGCGATTTTAATTACATTGCGGACTGTTGGTTACGTCCAATTCAACTGACCGATCAAAAACCGCAATGTAATGAAACTCGCATGCGAGTTTTCGCATCGTATAAAAGAGGCTTAAGGTGGTTCGATTTTCATACAAAATTCAATCAAAGCTCATTAAGTAACTACACACTATTAGTACATAAATATTTCCGCATTTATCTTCCTTCGAATATTCGTTTGCGCGAAATTAACAGGAAAACAATGTTTCATACAGAAATCATGCAAAAATCATAGTTAAATTTTCATCAATTTTACGTATGTGTGTGTCACAAATGTCGTGTACAGATACATTTGCGACGTTGCCATACCATTTCCGACGTTGCCGGGCTGACCACGGCGCGAATTTGGAGTGCCGTCATGTTTAGTGCAATTTTGTTGACACTGACGTTTGACAGGTACTTAATTGACCTAAGCGAGAATAAGTACCCGAAGTTCGTCAGCTTAGCTAAGAACTATCATGGCGTGTTATGCAAACAGTCGCTTTTTTGCTTACAAACGGAAGATTCCCGGTTCGATCCCCAGTCAATTGTATGCTGGAACATAACTTTTTGTATTTTTGTTACATCTAAATTTCGTATTGTTTTTTTATTTTTATTTAATTTTTCTTATTATCATAAATCGATTGATTAAGTATGGGCTACACGTATTCGTTTATTTTTGACAAAGAAAATAAGAAATTATACTCTACCTAATCTCTCTTATTTTTACAATCAGGACATCCTCACTGCAATAAAAAAGAGATATATAAAATTTCCTGTGGATAAAATAATGGATTTTGTCTATGAATGAAAAACACAATTATTACTATAGTTTGTTTTTTTTAGCATTAGAAATAAGGTAAACAATCTTGACGTGTCTTTTAATTGAAAAACACATTTTAAAAATAAGTTACGGCAAATATGTAACAATTATAAATCAAATACGATCATTTATATTCTTCTGCTTTCATAAGTAATAGTTTTTTGATTTTTAAAAAGCGTTTAAATCTGTGTGCCTAGCCAAGATGCCAGTCGTTCGCTCCGTAGCGAACGTTAGGGTAATACCTGTCTCTATCACTCTGCCATATTAATGCGACAGACACGGCTGCGCTTCGGTCGCTACGGAGCGTAAACCATTGGCACCTTGGCTAGGCACCCTGGTCATCTGGAAAGCGAAACACATACGGAACGCGTTTCTATTACTCAATACAGTGGCCAGTTGCAGATTCGGCGGTAAACTTAACTATACCTAAATCTGGGTGCCTAGCCAAGATGCCAGTCGTTCGCTCCGTAGCGAACGTTAGGGTAATACCTCTCTCTATCACTCTGTCATATTAATGCGACAGACACGGTAGCGCTTCGTTCGCTACGGAGCGTACACCATTGGCATCTTGGCTAGGCACCCTGGTCATCTGGAAAGCGAAACACATACGGAACGCTTTTCTATTACTCAATACAGTGGCCAGCTGCAGATTCGGCGGTAATCTTAACTATACCTAAATCTGGGTGCCTAGCCATGATGCCAGTCGTTCGCTCCGTAGCGAACGTTAGGGTAATACCTCTCTCTATCACTCTGCCATATTAATGCGACAGACACGGCTGCGCTTCAGTCGCTACGGAGCGTAAACCATTGGCACCTTGGCTAGGCACCCTGGTCATCTGGAAAGCGAAACACATACGGAACGCGTTTCTATTACTCAATAAAGTGGCCAGCTGCAGATTCGGTTTTAAAGTTAACTATACCTAAACCTGGGTGCCTAGCCACGATGCAGGCTAGTAGAGTTCTCTTTCACCTTCAGCAGAACCGGGAGATCCAAACCTACCTACTTTTCATCTAATAATCTCAAGAATCAGTGCATGATTCAAACTTTACCGGTTGCCGTGGTAAGACCTAGGATTTACCATATCGGTGTTGGTAAAAGCCCGAAGTAAACTAGTAAGATTTAACATTTCGGGCTTTTACCGATCGGCATCGGTAAAACCTAGGTTTTACCGGTAAATCCTAGGTTTTGCCGTACTTCGGGCTTTTACAGTAACATATATATAATAATTGCTCGTTTAAAGGTAAGATAACACAAAGGAGAAACAAAAAGAAATTACCTACTCGCACCAGTCTTGAACCCCAATCCTCTTGCACGTAGTTATTTCCACGAACATACCGTTACGCTATTGCAATGCAACATACTTACGTTGTGTGAAATTGTCTACTACAAGGATCACGGAAACACTGTTTGCATGTGTGAGTAATACTAGGAAAAAGCGTGACAGCAACACTCCGTCGAATTAAAAAGGTGGTTTTTGCACAATGAAGTATTCAATGTTTACTTTAATTGTTCAATATTTATTTAAAGAGTGCGCGAAACATACTTTTAAGTATACAAATACCATGACCATTTCACAAAAAAATAAAACCTGAAATTTTGCAAAAGTGGTGCCATCTAGCGAGAGTTAAGTTTTGAGTAACCTAGGCGAACCACCTTAAATGTGAGTTAATATGCGTTAATATACGTCTTCTCATCATCATCTATTATGTTTGTCACTGAAGTTTTGTTATTAAAATGATCAAACAGATTAACTTTCAAAGTGTGTTCGGAAGGATCTAAACTTTCCTAAGCCCAAACGTCTATATTCGAATTCGATCTCGTATTTACCAAGACCTGTTGCTCCGAAGATAGCTGTCACTCTGACTAATGTTCCTTCAAAACCAGCGTTACTTGAACCGCGTCTCTTGCAAATACTATGAGAGGACAGACCAAGTTATAGTGGCAATGACGAGGGTCTTTTTAAAGACCAATGTAGAATGAATGTCATACAAGTTACTGGAAGCATTCACCCATTTAAATCTGATATTGATATGTATAGATGTCTCCTAAATATTACAATCTATTCACAGTCTACTATTACTTGAATCTTTTTAAATCGAGAGTGAATAGACATTTTGTAGATACGTAGACTAAATCGGCACTTACCATCAGGTCACTCAGTCGCTCAAACGCATGAACCGATTTTGATAAATCATGTTTAAGAACCACCACTACAAATTATTTTAAATAAAAAAAACCGCATCCAAATCGGGTCACCCATGTAAGTGCTACCATGCCATAAACATACACACACGCATACATACGCGGTCAATAATACAGTGTGTAAACTGTAAATTGAATACGGGCAATCATTAAACGAAATATTGAATTCATCCGTGTGATTACTAATTAAGAAGTTTTTTAAAGTATCACTTAATTATGACCCCATCATTAATTTTTGAAAATTTACCGAGCAACAATGTACTGTAAAAATTACAAGAGAACATGACATGACTATACGAGATGTGATCTTTTTAAAGTAACTGCCAACAAGCGTTGACAGTTACTTTAAAAAGCTCGTATCTTGTAACTTCTGTGGTGCATTACATTATGGGCAGAATTATTTTATATAGTTAATATTTTCATTGTATTTCTAAGAGAAATTTATCTCAATATAGTTCGTACGTCCTATCCCATTAAAATTTTCGCCCGTATTTTATTTGCATACTGTATTTACACTCCTATTTTTGCGTCGGGGGTTAAAAAGGTGTACCGCGACCCAACGTCAACTGGGTGTACTTAATATTCTAAGGGCGTAAAAGAGTATATTACTCACCCGTCCTTTCTTTTTAATTTTACTGTCAAAATTGACAGTAAGCGAGTTTGTATGTGCTTTGAATAAACAGTTTTTTAAGGGCACTTGTGAGAAATGACTAGGAATTTGAAAAAAAATGCGTATTCACTTATGAGTGATATTGGAAATTGTAGATTGTTAACAACATAGACTAGAAACCCTGTAGACCGAGTTTAGAGTAATTATTTCATGCAACCGATGATGCCAAAAATGCGGGGGTGCGCGGGACGAGGTGAGCGAAGTCCCGTGCCGTGATTGGTGCGTTCAAAGACACGGACGTCACACAAAGACACTTTCGACTCGAACATGGAGTAAAATTACCGTATGCGTGGCAGAGGGGGTAGCGCGACTATGCTCAGTCTGGAGGATGCTTTGTCTGTGGTTAACAACAATAACAACAAGGGATAAAAGGCATCAGCATCACTATTGAGGCCGTTTGAACTCAGCGAGACCGCTAATAGCCCGAGGCTGAAATGATGCCTTTCAACCGAGTTAAACACTTTTCATTTCGAATACGAGGAAAGGAAAGGAAAGTAAAATGCGTGAATGCGTAAAAGTGTTCCTTTTAAAACATGACACACGGCCCGATGCGACTTTTAAGATACATCTAATATTAAGCCTAATGCATATCGTAATATTTGACGTATCTTAAAGTTTGAATCGAGCCGTTAGTATATTTTTTATAGTATTTCTTGGGAGAACTTTAACAGTAAATGCATTAAATTGCAATAATATTACCTCAGGTAGGTATGGTAATATTATATCACCCTAAGGTATAATAATTATTATGTCATTATCTTATTCATTAAGTTCGATTGACCTAGTTCCCAGTATACCAAGTGGCTGTTGACGCTAGCTGCAATGCAATGATAATATTATGTAGCGTACTCTATATTTTATGAAGCATTATGTAGTGCAATTCAAACTTAGATTTTGACATCAAAATTATTTCATTTTGTCATCGCCCGTGCTCGCTCTCGCCAAGAATGAGAGCACGAAAACTAGTTGTTCTCATCAAGTAGGAGCGAATGATAATTGAATGATATATCATTCAATTATCATTATCAAACTTAAACCTTCCTCAAGAATCACTCTATAGATATAGTTCGTTTTTTTAGCATTAGAAAGAACTTGCAAGAAGGTAAGCGATCTTGACATGTCTTTTAATTGAAAAACGCTTTTTAAAAATCAAAAACTATTAATAATGAAAGCAGAAGTATATAAATGATCGTATTAGATTCATAATTGTTACATATTTGCCGTAACTTATTTTTAAAATGTGTTTTTCAATTAAGACACATCAAGATTGTTTACCTTATTTCTAATGCAAAAAAAACTAATTATAGGTGAAAACTGCATAAAAATTCGTTCAATCGTTTTTGAGTTTATCGTGACATACACATAAACAGACAGACGCGGTGGGGACTACAATACAATACAATACAGTACTCTTTATTGCACACCTCACATACACGTAGTTTACAATAAATGAACAATAACATAAACAATGACAATAGAGGTAACAACAGGCGGTCTAGGGGGACTACTTATGTTTTATAAAATGTAGTCAGGACCCCTATTCGACAAGCGACGTTTGACATATCGTGTTGATATCCCGTTGATGTGGGAAAAATCATAAGTTCTCGAATACGTACAATGTCAAAATTTGACATTAACAATCCACAGTTAGGGTGACAAGCAAACCAAACCGAACCGCCCTTAGTTTAGAGTGGAGTTTTGGTTGTACCAAATGATATTATCCACCGTTGATGGAATCATAACTCAGTATGCGATAAAATCAACTGTTGATTTGACGTGGATGCGAAATCTGACAGTTGTAGGTACGTGTCGAATTTGGCCCCAGGTGTAGTGATTTCCGCGAAAAAAGTATTAGTACCAACATTTCGAGTAATATATTTATAACTATCTGCGATATAAAAACATACCTTACTCTTTCATAACAGTTCAATATTCTCAGGATAAATAATGTGCGTTTTTTGAATCTCCCTTAGAATACTTTCAACACGTGGAGGCCTAAATAAAACATCAAGCTTTCGTTGTATTAAACCCAGAAGGATTCCGAGGATCAAAGAAAACAACATCAAAGGGCCAGAGTTAGAGAAAAATACAGTAGTATTACTTTTATGAGTCGCGTAAAGAAGTTTTCTTTTTTTTCTTTATTGTATTGCAATATAACACTTTAAACTCTCGCGTTTTGTACACATATTTAATTACACCAACAGGTCTACCGCGATATAATTTCATTGTTTTTACCTTTAATTCCGACGTTTCAGCTGAGTTGCACCAGCTGTGGTCACGGAATTATATCGCGGTAGACCCGTTTGTGTAATTATTGTATTGCAGTCAAGTTCATAATTACATTAGGTGTTACAATTTGAGGATAGTAGGTACAGGACACCCTGTAAGGGCACTCAATATATCTTAAGTGTAGGTATTAAGTATATAGTACATTTGATGCGAATGAAAAGTCGTCGTGAAAATCTCATTAAATATTTACCGTAGAGTTAGACCAAGATGAGTCTGCAACGATTTTGATAGCACATACGGCAAGTGTTATTTATGTGATAATTTCATAGAATTTCGACGTTTAATATAACACTTGCACTGCGTGTGATATAAAAATCGTTGCAGACTCATCTTTGTCTATCTGTCGGCGGCCGATCGTAAGATCAGGCAGATCGTAATGTTCCTGTGTAATGTTTTGACGATAGTCACATTAATCCAAGCTATAGGTAGGATAGGTTCGTTAGGTTGCTTCGGATGCCCGAAGGGCAAACTGCCTAGAAATAGAAGCCCCGCGTAGCGGGGCTCCGTCGGCTCAGGGAACGAGTCAAAGATTTTCACGTTTCAGGATATGCCTAGGAATTTCACGATATGCCTGATCGGCCGCCGACATATCGATGGAAATTTAGCCACCTGTAGGTATATTACATTATGACATTCATCTAATGAGGGTAAAAATTTTAAATGATTTTTTAGGAATAGTTAAAAGTAAGCCCTATTATTTATTTAAACTTTATTTCTCAAAAGAAAACTTATCGTACAAAAGGCGGACTTAATGCCAAAAGCATTCTCTACCAGTCAACCTTATACCAAGTAACCTTATAACCTTGTAACCTTATTTTCATTAATTTATAGCTGGTGCGGTCAGGGAAATTTAATTTTAGTTACCGTTTGGTACCTTGTCACAGAGACATGGTCCCTGGCGACTTTCATATTGATTGTCACTGGGACAAGCTGCCGTATTCGAACTTCAAGATATTCACAAGAGACGACACGTACTAGATCCATTCTAGATACGTTATAATTTAGATATCAACTAGTTCTCTTTTGCAGCGCAATTCGGGCAACCAATGTCACTTTTACGTTAGATAGAGTAAGATATCTATTAGATGTGAATTGGATCTAAGTCATACCCTGAGAAAATCGTTCAAGAGTAAGTATCTCCAGAATCGCGCAAATGTCAAATTTGACAGGTTAGATCTTAAACATATCGTTATCGTATCTTGGTGATGTCTAAAAGATGTCTAATAGATGTCTATTTCAAAATCCGAATCGGGCCCAAGGTACGAAATGGTACTGAAATTAATTTCTTTGACTGTTCAGGACATTAACCTTTGACCTCGAAACTTTGACATAAAATCTACTAATTGCTTTCCAATTATTTTGTTCGACAATTCATTCTTGTTTAACTAGTACTTCGAAACTTCGGTCCTCATTATAGGTACCTACTACCGTATAACTGATAGACCAAGGTTTTAGGTTTTTAGGGTTCCGTACCCAAAGGGTAAAACGGGACCCTATTACTAAGACTTCGCTGTCCGTCCGTCCGTCCGTCCGTCCGTCCGTCTGTCACCAGGCTGTATCTCACGAACCGTGATAGCTAGACAGTTGAAATTTTCACAGATGATGTATTTCTGTTGCCGCTATAACAACAAATACTAAAAACAGAATAAAATAAAGATTTAAATGGGGCTCCCATACAACAAACGTGATTTTTGACCAAAGTTAAGCAACGTCGGGAGTGGTCAGTACTTGGATGGGTGACCGTTTTTTTTTTGCTTCTTTTTTTGTTTTTTTTTGCATTATGGTACGGAACCCTTCGTGCGCGAGTCCGACTCGCACTTGCCCGGTTTTTTTTGTTGATAACTATTTCTTATTGCCTCCCGGACTAGTACTGCTTCGAATTACTCAAGGAACATATTATGCGATGAAGAACATAGCTTAATAAAACATTTTTGGGTCAACTTCATAACTTTAACTGCCTCCAGTTTGCCTAAGCGGGATGCCTAATTACTTCCCATAAAAAAGCGGCCAAGTGCGAGTCGGACTCGCGCACGAAGGGTTCCGTACCATAATGCAATAAAAAGGCAAAAAAAATGGTCACCCATCCAAGTACTGACTCCGCCCGACGTTGCTTAACTTCGGTCAAAAATCACGTTTGTTGTATGGGAGCCCCACTTAAATCTTTATTTTATTCTGTTTTTAGTATTTGTTGTTATAGCGGCAACAGAAATACATCATCTGTGAAAATTTCAACTGTCTAGCTATCACGGTTCGTGAGATACAGCCTGGTGACAGACGAACGGACGGACGGACGGACAGCAGAGTCTTAGTATTAGGGTCCCGTTTTACCCTTTGGGTACGGAACCCTAAAAAGTGGCAGAAACGTACACGGCACGCTTACTTAATCAGATTTAACATAAAACATGTTTTAAGTCATACATTCCTATCTACCCCACTGGGATAAGTCGTTATTCAAATTAAACCTCCCTTACGCTAAAACCACCCTTATTTGAAGCGCCACAAGGTCCTAAATGCTAGAACTAAGTGTATCTAACTTTTCTAGGAAAAAAGGACTATTTTGAATAGTCATAATACTTTTTCCATATTTCTACGTATTCAAACACTCTTTTTGCAACAAAAAAAAAAAACTCATATGCATTTCATACGTTAGAAAATTGTTATGAATGCCTTATTTTTTACAAAGGACTTAAGCCCTTTTGGATATAAGCGTTAGAACGCTAATATAGCCTGATGAAGATCTATTTTAGAGCACGTTTCATTAAAAAATTAGGTCGCACACACCCTCACGTGTGCACGCACACATATATCATACGTTAAGTCCGGGTTCGCGCCAACTAGACGGGTGAGCTGGAGGTCGAATTTAATTTAAGGCCCCGTGGGTTAAAGTTCTTCTCTCACTTTCACTGAGAGTAAGCGTGAGCGAGATGGCGGATATCATGTTTTTGAATTGTTATTTTGAGGAAGTTTTAACAAAAGATGAGTTCGTTAAAAAATAATATGGCACATATTTAGTACTAATTTTCATAATTATTTTTCGGTTTGGTGCAAAATTTACAATAGACCTATTATGTTCGTGATTTTTTCTATTGAGCGAAAGTCAGAAAATCCGGTTTCAAATCGATAAAGTTACTAGAAAAAGACCTCAAGATTGCTATTCATATTGTATGGCAACCTTATTATGATCTAAAAACGCGCTAAATTTTTTTGAAAACTCTGGGTTCTGAACTTACTACCACTCAAAAATTGTTTTCGTTTTGATACGACTCTGACGATCGTCTTGGTGAGCTCGCATCTCTACGACCATGGTATAATAATATACCCCGCCGGGTACTCTCTTCCCGTCTTTTCTAGGTCACCTGACTGACACAAGCCTACGTCATCATGCGACAGCGCTATATGATAATATGCGATAGCGCTATATATAGCGGCCATGTTATTGTGACGTAGGCTTGTGTCACTCTGGGAAGAGAAGACCATGTTTTATTAGACTGTGCCTACGACTTTCACTTAATTTCGCATGCACCAATCAGCGGGTGTGATCTCTAAGTGTAAGGCCTGAGTGGACGCTCAAAGCGGAGCGTTCGGCGGGGCGTGCAGCGTGGCGTCGGGCTCACAAGTGATTTGAACAGCGTGCACTAAGGCCGCTCCTATACGTTTCAATTTGTTTAACATGCACGCCGCACGCCCCGCCCCGCTGCACGCTCAACTTGAGCGTCCACTCAGGCCTTACACTAAGGTCGAATCAAAGCAAAATAAGGCATTAAGTCCGCCATTTGTACATTTTAGTTGTATTTTGTGCAATAAAGTTTAAATAAATAAATAAAATAAGTATTTAAATCTGAATCCGGATTTTAGTTTATTTATTATTTATTTGCAGACTAATAGAATAGAATATAATTTAATCAAGTAGGATTTTACAATCGCTTTTGCAACGTCCAAGTACATTATAAATAAATTAAAATTAAATTAAAAAATAAATAACAGCTTACAAAATACAAAATTCAACAATTACAACTTACTACTGATACAAATATATTTCATAATAATTAATTCATGAATATCTTTGGCTAATAGAATATAAAATATAATATATAAGTAAGATAAATGCAATGATTACATCATACCGTTCGGTGGGTGTGTACCCTGCTATTCCCTTGACAGTTAGCTGATTAAAAAGTTTGCGTCCAAACGTACGAGGGTTAGGCAGACATTTAGGAATTTAGACCTTACGCTAGGCTTAGGCTATGCGATGTAGGCTAGGCTAGGATTACATTACGTAAAACCAGTGGAGCGACACTCTTTCTTTCGGGCATTCTCGGCTCCGTTCGGCTCAGCATTGCGTTGTTATTATTAGGTGACTGACAGACAGACAGACGGACAGAAGGACGGACTTTGGAGTCTTAGTAATAGGGTCCCGTTTTCACCCTTTGGGTACGGAAATTGAAATAGAAATTGAATTACAATCGAAATTTTGAAATTTCCAGTTGAAATTTTCACAGATGATGTATTTCTGTTGTCGCTATAACAACAAATACTAAAAAGTACGGAACCCTCGGTGAGCGAGTCAAACTCTCACTTGTCTGGTTTTTTTATATTAAAACATAAAAGCGATTATTTGTATTATAAACACCAAGCCAAGTTAAAAGGGGAAACGCATTAAAATTACGTACCAAACTCAATATATTTGTCAAAAGCGTCGTATCTCATAATTGCTTCCCCTCTTCTTTATATTCTGCCGCGGATTTTAATGTCAACTCTGAAGCAAGGAGATAAAGTAGACTGCTCCCTAAGGTATAAATATAGATATACCTATATAAATATAATGGCTGTTGTGTTTTGCATTGTTTGTTGGAAACAGTTTTTTTTTGGGTAATTTCTGGGATGAAAAGTATACGTCGTTTCTCTTTAAAATTTATATACTTACCTACTTACCTAATTAGTTATAATATTTTCTCTAATGATAAGATAAAGATAAAAAATAGTTTATTCAAGTAGGCATATTACAATGCGCTTATGAACGTCAAATAAACCTTTACCGGCTCCAACCGTACACCTCTGCCCCGAGAAGATTTAAATCCCCCCTCAATTGGAGGAGGGTATCCCAATATGGGACCGGCAACAAACTCGGCGGGACACATCTTTTCAAAACATTATTAGATCTTATAATTAACATGCATTACGAGTAATTAAGAAAAATACAATTTAAATTACTATAGAATTCATGCAATTATACTCAACGAGTACATAACTTTATAGAAATTGATATAAAAAATAAACATATATGTACATGAAATCACAAATACGTAGCTCTTTCAGAAAACATATCAAATCTTACAAAAGGAAAAGAAAATAAAATCAATATAAGAAATGAGAATACATATTATATTATACTCTCTGGTGGAAACGCAGCCTATAAATTGCGTGGGCTCCAAATAGCTTTATAAGTCAATATTGATAATCTTTGACATATCCACAGAATAAATAATAGTACTAGGTACAGAAGACTCACTCTCTAACAAAACGCGTCTGTCACGATAAGCACAGATATGACCGCTAGGTGGCGAAAGCGCCACGCGCGGCTTATGGCAAACCCCAAAATTGGGGTCGAACGGATGTACTTTTAGCTACCTGTAGCAAAGCGACGAAATCGCGGAGTGAGCCACGCCTGACATATCATAATATTGTCACGGTTACGTAATTCTAGAGTATTAATAATAATGTGAACTGAATTAATATTTAATGTAATTTCACACTTTTGTTACTAACTCGAAGCACTGTAAGGGCCACCCCACATTTAGCGTCTTTCGAGCGTTGGCGTCTGGTCAACGCTATGGAAAATGACGTCGCTGCGCAGTTGCGTCGACGTTGCGTCGAGCAGCGGCCATAGAGTTGTAGACGCCGACGCTCGAAAGAGGCTAAATGTGGGGTGGCCCTAAATGGAAAAGGTTTGCAATGTAATGAAAAAGCTGACTCGTTTAGTTCATATCCTTATTCGTTATTAGGATAAATCAACTTTTTATTGTCACTCGACGACCATGGTCACGGTCTCCTGGGTCACTCTTAAAATACGAGTTATTTCGAATATAAACCAAACTTGAATTTTTTGGCAGTTAAGTATAAGGCCTTTCCATAATTGGACATCTACTAAGCACGTTTGTAGAACATGGTACGGCAGTTCTTCTAACAAACTATGCCAGTATTTTTTCCTGGCTGATGGGACAGAATAACAACAAGAAATAGTTGATCGACCCATTAACATTAAGAAATTGTTTCATTTCTATATTGATAACATACGAGGAGAGACCCATAATTTCGCAGTAGAATGCTCTGTAGACGTTGCAAATAGGAACCTTCTCTAAACTCCGTCTAAACCATCATGTTTACAGAAAAACTACAGTAAGCTAACAAAGCAGCCATGTTAAAACAAGCGTGTATCTAAAACAGTAGTTTAGTTTCGCTACTCAAAAAGTTTGAGAACCAACCCGGCTTGATAGCTGTTTTTACAGCGTTTCAACTAACAAGTGTATTCTGATTTTAATAACGGGATATAAATTATACTCTGTATCTTTAGTAGAGATGCAACGGATAGTTGTTTGGCCGGATACCGGATACCGGATATTCGGCCTATATATCGGCCGGATATCCGGTATCCGGCCGCCGAATATTCGGCCAGCGGAACTACACCTACATTTCGGTTTTTCAGGTGCGCATTCTGCAGGTTTGACAACAAATATTAAAAAGTACGGAATCCTCTGTGGGCGAGTCCGAATTTCATTGTCCTGTTTTATATCTTTAATAAACTTAGATCATTTACTAACTGGAGATGTCATCGCTGTCATTTTCTGTACGAAACAGTCTGCCGATTTTTGCGGGGGAGGGGACTTCAAATGTATTGCTATTTCTACATGATTTGTACGTAACGTACGAATGGCCAAGTAAGTCCACACAAAAGTTTGCGCAATTGTGCAAGATTTTCGGCAGAGGGGTATGCTCTAAAGTGACTCAAGTTATTAAATACTACTTACTTGGTTGGCGCGGTGACCCAAAATGAGTCTTGGCCTCCAACACAAGAGCATGCCACTTTGATCGGTCCAGAGCGGTATCCCGCCAGCTTTCGCCGACGCCGAGCTCACGGAGATCTGCCTCCACTCTATCTGCCCAACGGCAACCATTACCGTTGGGCAAGTTATTAAATGCTCTAAGTAAAACACCTAGCCTAAACATAAAAATAGTAACAAAGACATAATATTATGTAGGTAACTTCGTATAAGATGAATAAATTCTAAGAAAAAAAACGTGCCTCGGAAATCAAGAATAAGTCATTCGGATAGATGGCGCACACACCTTTAACCTATGGTCGGCTAGATGGCGTGACGACACCGTTTCATATTTAACAATTTTAACACATTAATAGATATCAGTGAATGAACATGGGTCAACATGATGTAAAAATAATAAAATCATTTATCCATATATATTAATTTTTTTGATAATTTTATACGTGTTTATTTTGAGTTATGGTCGTGTGTCGATAGATGGCAGTAAATTTACAGTGGCTACAACATTTACTATGACAGGACCCCTCTATATTATCTATTCTTTTTGATAGTAATCATAAACAGAATGACCGGACAGTTTCCCTGTAACCTCAACCCCCAAACGTCCGGATGTGACATGACAAAACATGTCACTTATCACGCCGTCTGTCAGCGTGACAAAGGTCGCCGGAAGTCGTTCGGCGGCCACTTCCGGCCACTACCGGTGTTCTAACGCTTCCTTCCTTTAAATTCCTAAGGTGATATGTAGACGACAAATTAGTCTAAGGGTATAATCGATTTATTTTTTATCATTTTTATATATTGGGCCCGATTCGGCTTTTGAAATAGACATCTATTAGATATCTTTTAGACATCACCAAGATACGATAACGATATGTTTAAGATCTCGATCACCTGTCAAATTTAACATTTGCGCGATTCTGGAGATACTCTTGAACGATTTCCACAGGATATGACTTAGAGATCCAATTCACTTCTAACAGATATCTTACGCAATCTAACGTTAAAGTGACATTGGTTGCCCGAATCGCGCTGCAATAGAGAACTATTAGTTGATATCTAAACTATAACGTATCTAGAATGGATCTAGTACGCGTCGTCTCTTGTGAATATCTTAAAGTTCGAATACGGCAGCGTGTATCGCGCATCGTTTTCGCGTATTCGGGAAACGAGATAATCACAAGATCTATAGACGATATAGAGATCAACTAGATTCACATTAGATATCGACTAGATGTGACTTGGATATCTAAGTCATAACTTGTCGAAATCGTTCAAAAGGATCTTCAAATTTGACATATCTATCTTACAAATAACTTTAAATTATCCATATCGTAACTTGTTGAGATCTAGTAGAGATCTAATTCATTTCCGGAATCGAGCCGATTGGCACGCACGTAAAGTGTTCATTAGGTACTGCACTAGTCCTTAATGTTATGTATTAAACTATATGTTCTGTAAAATACATAATATTAAAGACAAGTAAAAACAACTGTAAACATTATAATCATCATATCAACTTATATTTCACAAATCGAAACTAAAAACTGCTTTACCATAAATTACACACTTAATAACAAATTCCAGAGCCCATATTTATTTGAACTTTTTCCAAAGTTGGTTTAGTACAAAACCCGCCATATCCGACGAAAAGCGTCGTTTGGTATAATATTTCCCGCCAACGACGTGCGAGTGACACGCGACCACCCTGTATAGGCCTCAACACCACTGCAAGCTAATGAAATGAAAAAAAGCCGGCCAAGTGCGAGTCGGACTCGCGCACGAAGGGTTCCGTACCACTACGCAAAAAACTGCAAAAAAAGTCGCGTTTGTTGTATGGGAGCCCCACTTAAATAGTTATTTTATGTTGTTTTTAGTAGTTATTGTTATAGCGGCAACAGAAATACATCATCTTTGAAAATTTCAATTGTCTAGCTATCACGGTCATGAGTTACAGCCGCTGACAGATAGACGGGCGGATAGACGGACAGACGGACAGCGGAGACTTAGTAAGAGGGTCCCGTTTTTACCCTTTGGGTACCAACGGAACCCTAAAAAACTATTTTTTTTTATTAACCCACTGTCCGTCTGTCCGTCTGTCTGTCACCAGGCTGTAGGTATCTCATGAACTGTGATAGAAAGACAGTTGAAATTTTCACAGATGATGTATTTCTGATTTTCTGTTGCCGCTATAACATCAAATACTGAAAGGTACGGAACCCTTGGTGGGCGAGTCCGACTCGCACTTGGCCGGTTTTTGCACTTTTAATTTTGACCTTTTAAAAGTACTTTGGGAGTTTAAAGGTTAAACGGTGCCTGAATAGCTAAGCTTCCACTGTGTGATGCGCGCGTCAGCACGCAGTCACGCAGCTCGGACGTAAAATTATAGGCCATGACAAAGTGTGGAAATGTCATCATTTATGTCAAATTTCTTATTTTTCCGTTGGCAATGAAATTCTTTACTCCTTACTTTATTCTGTTATATTCCAGTTCATTTATGTGTAGTTTAAAATTTGATTTTGTCCTTTTAATAGCACTCTGAGCGTTTTAAACTGAAATGAATGTCATAATAATATACTCAATACAATACAATACAATTTATATAAATATTATTTATTGAGGGTTGATAATTATTTATTTATACAGGGTGCTTCCTGTAACCGGAGAAATAAATTAAACTAAAGGCTGCACTCCTAAAACTGACCAAAATATGTTCAGCAAATTTTAAAAATTATGAATCCTTTAGACTTCCTATTTTTCATACAAATAAATATTGCCTTCGACGTACGCCAGTGTGTTTGACGTTACTTGTCATTGTCACGCTTTTAACATAACAAAATTTGCAATACATTGCGTCTTAGAATAAACTTTAAAGTGTAACAAAAATCAAACCATGAGCTATTTTCAAAAGTTGCTGAACAAATGTTGGTCAGTTTGAGGAGTACAGCCTACAGTTTAATTTATTGCTCCTGTTACAGAAAACACACTGTATAATAAACATAAATAAATAAATATTATAGGACATTTTTACACAAATTGACTAAGCCCCACGGTAAGCTCAAGAAGGCTTGTGTTGTGGGTACTCAGACAACGATATATGTAATATATAAATACTTAAATACATAGAAAACAACCATGACTCAAAAACAAACGGAACAAATATCAGTATTATCATACAAATATATGCCCTTACCAGGATTCGAACCCGGGACCATCGGCTTCATAGGCAGGGTCACTACCCACTAGGCCAGACTGGTCGTCAAACAACAACATAAAAAGTAATATAGAAATTTACCTTCCTTCGTCCTTTTTAAAGCACTTTGGGAGTTGCCATGTATAGCTAAGCTTCCACTGTGGGACGCGCGTCAGCCCAGTCACGCAGCTCGGACGTAAAACTAGGGCATAAAACAGTGTGGAAATGTCATCATTTATGTTTGACATAATTTCTTATTTTTTCGTTGACAATGGAACTCCCTCACTTTGTTCTGTTATATTCCATTTCCTTTATATCTAGTACAAAAATTTGAATTGTGTCCTTTTAAAAGCACTTTGGGAGTTGAGAGGTTAGACGGAGTTTATATAGCTAAGCTTCCACTGTGTGACGCGCGTCAGCCCAGTCACGCAGCTCGGACGTAAAACTAGGGTTGGGCCTAATTAGGCGTGCTCGTTACATTATGTTACTGAATAATTTTATACCTGGTGGATGTTTTAAAGTTGCCACACTTTGGCATTTGCAATGACAAAGTGTGGTGATGTCATAATTTTTGTCGTTAATAATGACACCCTGTTCTGATCAAGTCGGCGCTAAGGTAGCTATAGTCTGTATCTTTAGGTATTTAAATAGAAGTAAATAAGATCTAACCTCAATTGGCTCCTTAAGCCAGTTGAGGGTAGATGAAAACATTACATGATCAAATAATGTAGGTTAAAGTCAGGTCGTTCAGTGACAGATCCAGGCGGTTTTATATTTAGTTGGTTAACCAATAAATGTTGTATCTACCCGAAAATGTGCAAGTTTATTTAACTTTTATTTAAATACCTAAAAATACAAAGTATAAGCCTCCTTAATCAAGTAATTTTTGCTTTTTCAATTCGGAGCCTTTTACTCGTATCCCATGTTAGTTCCAAAAAAAAAAATTGCAAAAGTCCTTTTTTCAGACCTGAGCAATTGAGCATATGGTCTTAATTCGATATCTCCACGCGTTCTCGAGATAAAGGGTCTTGACAGACAGACGGACAACAAAGTGATTCTATAAGGGTTCCGCGTTTTTAGTTTTGAGGTCTTCTTCTTCCTCGTTCCCTCAATGCTGAGGATCGCGACCACATGCAACATCTCTCCATTGATATCGGTCATAAGCCAAGTGGACCGCACGGTGCAGGCTGCCACCACTCGTCTTCTTCATGGCGTCAGACCATCTCTTACGAACCCCACCCTGAGCGCGTTTGCCATTCATTCGCCCCAAGATGATACACTTCTCCATGTCATGCATTGGTGATCTCATATGTGTCCGAAAAATCTATGGGTTCGTTCATGGCATGCTTTGGAGAGCCTTGTGGTAATATTGAGTTCTTCCAAAATAGAGATGTTAGTTCTTCTAGCTGTCCAAGTTTTGAGGTACGGAACCCTAAAAACTGAACCGCTTTTTCACACACTTTTCATCGGGTAGTTGCACAAATCTGTTTTCACATTTTACTTAGGACATCAGTTAGCCGCGACCAGGGAAACCTGTGTAAAATAAATTCGCGATAGACCCGTCTATTAGTGAGTTAGGTAATATGTGTTCGAAACGCGAAAGTTTTACATATTATAGAACTGAACTCTATTCTGTTGTTAGGGTTCCGTACCCAAAGGGTAAAACGGGACCCTATTACTAAGACTTCGCTGTCCGTCCGTCCGTCCGTCCGTCCGTCCGTCCGTCCGTCCGTCCGTCCGTCCGTCTGTCACCAGGCTGTATCTCACGAACCGTGATAGCTAGACAGTTGAAATTTTCACAGATGAAGTATTTCTGTTGCCGCTATAACAACAAATACTAAAAACAGAATAAAATAAAGATTTAAATGGGGCTCCCATACAACAAACGTGATTTTTGACCAAAGTTAAGCAACGTCGGGAGGGGTCAGTACTTGGATGGGTGACCGTTTTCTTTTTGTTTTTTTTTTGTTTTTTTTTTTTGCATTATGGTACGGAACCCTTCGTGCGCGAGTCCGACTCGCACTTGCCCGGTTTTTTTTAATACCTTTTTTCTTTCCGACCGATTTCGAGTCACAATCATAACCGAATGACTTACGGCTGTTATGAGTTAGAAAATAAAGACGTCATTTTGGGCGCTTATAAATCTCACGTTAGCTTAAATGGTTATTTATGACACCGTCAGCGACGGAAGCGATACGGTTTTTATATACAAAAAACCGGACAAGTGCGAGTCGGACTCGCGCACGAAGGGTTCCGTACCATTACGCAAAAAAACGCCAATCAAATCACGTTTGTTGTATGGGAGCCCCACTTAATTTTTTTTTTATTCTGTTGTTAGTATTTGTTGTTATAGCGGCAACAGAAATAATATCATGTGTGAAAATTTCAACTGTTTAGCTATCACGGTTCATGAGATACAGCCTGGTGACAGACAGACGGACAGATGGACAGTGGAGTCTTAGTAATAGGGTCCCGTTTTTACCCTTTGGGTACGGGACTCTAAAAATTCGATCATTAGTCATTTTATAGGTTATATAGTTAATATCTGGGAGACCGAGCATTGCTCGGAAAACATATAAAACCTCAAAAACGCACGTTTTCCCAGAGATAAAACCTAGCTAGATCGTTATTTCCCCCGTAAGCCCCCATAGGTATAGCTAATTACTAATTATTATACAGGGTGATCAATCCAAATGGGTCAGTATGGAGAAGTCAGGAACTATTAAGAGATAGCGAAATCTGTTCTTAGGAACCATGGCTTCGATTTTAGATTTAATAATAATGGCATTCAATTTTTTTTTTAATCTATCATACATAACCGGGATTCGGACCTTGTCAATATTCTTGTTGTCTGTTTGTATGGCAACTTTTAAACGATGCGTGATAGGTGGGGGGTGCTCGACCAAATATCATAGCCCTCTATGATATTTGGTCGAGCACCCCGAGACAAAACAAACTACATTAAAAAAAATTCAAAATGGCCGAAATTTATTTTTATTTTTTCAAGTTGGTCCGAGCGCGCTGAGATTTGGCATGCGGCGAGCCGGGGGCCCAAAATTACCATGTCAAAAAATTTTTTTGGAAAAATCCAAAATGGCGGCGGACAGGAGCAAAGTCAAATTTCCAAGTAGATTAAGCGAGCCCGAAGGGCGAGCTCCAGGCCGGGAGGCCGAAGGCCGATCCTGGCGGAGGGCCGAAGGCCCGGAGCCTCCACCCCGACTCCCAATAGGAAAAGTGTTGGCTCGTGTTTAAGCTCCAAATTCCCCCTCTCGTGTGACGCTTCGCCGTCGGACATTCGGCCCGCCGGCTTCGCTCATCAAGGCAGTTGACTTGGTAGAACGCTTGGAAGCACCGCATTCACGCAGCTCGGCCTTCGGCCTCGCATTTTGGGAGTCGGGGTGGAGGCTCCGGGCCTTCGGCCTTCCGCCGGGGTCGGCCTTCGGTCTTCCGGCCTAAAGCTCGCTCTTCGGGCTCGCTTAACCTACTTGGAAATTTGACTTTGCCTGTGTCCGCCGCCATTTTAGATTTATTGAAAAAAAATTTTGACCTGGTAATTTTGGGCCCCTAGGCTCGCCGCATGCCAAATCTTAGCGCGCTCGGACCAACTTGAAAAAATTAAAAAAAAAAGTCATTTTGATTTTTTTTAATGTAGTTTCGTTTGTCTCGGGGCCCTCTATGATATTTGGTCGAGCACCCCCCACCTATCACGCATCGTTTAAAAGTTGCCATACAAACAGACAACAAGAATATTATCAAACTGCACAACGGGACTTAATCGCGTATTTAAGTTTTAAGATTTACCTCCGACGTTTCGAGGACGGCGTTGTCCCCGTGGTCTCGGAGAAGACTGGCTCAAGTTGACATCAACATCTTCTAGCCGCGCGAGTTTTTCGAACTACCCGCACTTGGTCTTGTTTATCAGTTTGAACGTTTTGCGCACTAGGGATGTCACTCTGTCGACACACAACACTAACGATATTCGATTTATCGACTGTCGATAATCGTTTCCGCTTACATTTACTAATGACTGGATTCCATGTGGATGAGATCTTAAAACCCTCGTCCCGATTAAAATTGCAATGTTTTTTGATTTCAATGGCTTCCCGCACTTTTCTACTGTAGAAATGGCGATCCGTGGAGAGGATTTTAGGGTTATGCAGCTCAATCCAGTGGTTTGGTCCTGACTCCAGCAAATGCTCAGCCACCGCAGACTTGTTGACCTGACGATTTTTGACAGCTGCGATATGTTCCTTAACTCTTTCTGCTATGGTGCGCTTAGTTTCTCCGATATAGGAACTACCACAACTGCAATCTATTTTATAAACGCCAGGTGACTGGAACGGAATAACGTCCTTCGGTGACCTTAGGCTCCCTGCTACTTTGGATAAAGGTGTGTACACCGTCTTTATAGAGTACTTTCCAAGTACTGTGCCAACTTTATCCGTTACCCCCTTTTACATACGGCAAAAATGCCGGCTGTCTGGAGACATCAGGACGTTTCCGCCTTGCCTGTCGTCTGGGTTGCCACTTTTTTACCTTGTACCCGTTCCTCCTTAGTACCTCCTGAATATGCGACATCTCACTCTCTAAATATTCAGGGTCACACAGATCATGTGCTCTGTTTACTAGCGAGGTAACCACCGATTGTAAGTGACGAGGATGGTGGTGAGAAAGGGCGTTCAAATACCTGTCAGTGTGTGTAGGTTTCCTATAAACAGTATGAGTTAGGGTTCCGTCCACTCGACCAATCACTTTCACGTCCAAAAACGGCAAACTGCGCTGTGATTCCAATTCATACGTGAACTTCGTCTTCGGATGAATTGAATTTAGATATCGGAGTAGTTGCTCCACCTCCTGCTTCCCACCCTTCATAATACAGAAAACATCATCCACATAGCGCTTCCACAACTTCACCGCCCAAGGCTGCAAGTTTATACTGGCTTCGATATGCTCCATCCAGATATTTGCCAAAACCGGTGCTACAGGGCTACCCATGGCTACCCCATCAATCTGGAGGTAATGCTTTCTACAATACAAAAAGTAGCTTCCTTCCAAGCAGTTCCTCAGCAACACCATTACTGACTCCGATATACCCTCATCGCTCAGTTTCCTTCTGACTACTTCTAGACATTCTTTAACGGGAACATTGGTGAAGAGCGACTCAACGTCAAAGCTCACCATTACCTCATCTGGTTCCAGCGTTATTCCCTTGAGAATATCTATAAAGTGACGAGAGTCCTTCACAAAAGACGACGTACTACCCACAAGCGGCTGCAACACCGACGCAACATGCTTTGCAAGATCGTAAGTGGGAGAAGAGATTTGACTCACGATAGGCCGCAAAGGCACATTCCTTTTATGTACTTTTGGCAATCCGTACAGTTTAGGTGGCAGTACGATCTTGGGTTTGTACAACCGATCGAACACGTCTTCTTCGAACAACTCCCTGTTGTCTTTGATGACAGCCCTAATGCGACGAGAGACCCTAGCTGTAGGGTTGTACGAAACAGGCTTGTATACGAGACTGTCATCCAGTAAGTGCCGTATTTTGCTGTCATAATCCGTTGAGTCCATCACTACAGTGGCGTTTCCCTTGTCAGCCTTAAGAACCAGGATGTCCTCATTTTCCTTTAGATTGGTTCTTAAGGCTGACAAGGGAAACGCCACTGTAGTGATGGACTCAACGGATTATGACAGCAAAATACGGCACTTACTGGATGACAGTCTCGTATACAAGCCTGTTTCGTACAACCCTACAGCTAGGGTCTCTCGTCGCATTAGGGCTGTCATCAAAGACAACAGGGAGTTGTTCGAAGAAGACGTGTTCGATCGGTTGTACAAACCCAAGATCGTACTGCCACCTAAACTGTACGGATTGCCAAAAGTACATAAAAGGAATGTGCCTTTGCGGCCTATCGTGAGTCAAATCTCTTCTCCCACTTACGATCTTGCAAAGCATGTTGCGTCGGTGTTGCAGCCGCTTGTGGGTAGTACGTCGTCTTTTGTGAAGGACTCTCGTCACTTTATAGATATTCTCAAGGGAATAACGCTGGAACCAGATGAGGTAATGGTGAGCTTTGACGTTGAGTCGCTCTTCACCAATGTTCCCGTTAAAGAATGTCTAGAAGTAGTCAGAAGGAAACTGAGCGATGAGGGTATATCGGAGTCAGTAATGGTGTTGCTGAGGAACTGCTTGGAAGGAAGCTACTTTTTGTATTGTAGAAAGCATTACCTCCAGATTGATGGGGTAGCCATGGGTAGCCCTGTAGCACCGGTTTTGGCAAATATCTGGATGGAGCATATCGAAGCCAGTATAAACTTGCAGCCTTGGGCGGTGAAGTTGTGGAAGCGCTATGTGGATGATGTTTTCTGTATTATGAAGGGTGGGAAGCAGGAGGTGGAGCAACTACTCCGATATCTAAATTCAATTCATCCGAAGACGAAGTTCACGTATGAATTGGAATCACAGCGCAGTTTGCCGTTTTTGGACGTGAAAGTGATTGGTCGAGTGGACGGAACCCTAACTCATACTGTTTATAGGAAACCTACACACACTGACAGGTATTTGAACGCCCTTTCTCACCACCATCCTCGTCACTTACAATCGGTGGTTACCTCGCTAGTAAACAGAGCACATGATCTGTGTGACCCTGAATATTTAGAGAGTGAGATGTCGCATATTCAGGAGGTACTAAGGAGGAACGGGTACAAGGTAAAAAAGTGGCAACCCAGACGACAGGCAAGGCGGAAACGTCCTGATGTCTCCAGACAGCCGGCATTTTTGCCGTATGTAAAAGGGGTAACGGATAAAGTTGGCACAGTACTTGGAAAGTACTCTATAAAGACGGTGTACACACCTTTATCCAAAGTAGCAGGGAGCCTAAGGTCACCGAAGGACGTTATTCCGTTCCAGTCACCTGGCGTTTATAAAATAGATTGCAGTTGTGGTAGTTCCTATATCGGAGAAACTAAGCGCACCATAGCAGAAAGAGTTAAGGAACATATCGCAGCTGTCAAAAATCGTCAGGTCAACAAGTCTGCGGTGGCTGAGCATTTGCTGGAGTCAGGACCAAACCACTGGATTGAGCTGCATAACCCTAAAATCCTCTCCACGGATCGCCATTTCTACAGTAGAAAAGTGCGGGAAGCCATTGAAATCAAAAAACATTGCAATTTTAATCGGGACGAGGGTTTTAAGATCTCATCCACATGGAATCCAGTCATTAGTAAATGTAAGCGGAAACGATTATCGACAGTCGATAAATCGAATATCGTTAGTGTTGTGTGTCGACAGAGTGACATCCCTAGTGCGCAAAACGTTCAAACTGATAAACAAGACCAAGTGCGGGTAGTTCGAAAAACTCGCGCGGCTAGAAGATGTTGATGTCAACTTGAGCCAGTCTTCTCCGAGACCACGGGGACAACGCCGTCCTCGAAACGTCGGAGGTAAATCTTAAAACTTAAATACGCGATTAAGTCCCGTTGTGCAGTTTGATAATGTTTAATAATCGTGAAAGTTTAAATCAACAAGAATATTGACCATGTTCGAATCCCGGTTATGTATGATAGATTAAAAAAAAATTTGAATGCCATTATTATTAAATCTAAAATCGAAGCCATGGTTCCTAAGAACAGATTTCGCTATCTCTCATTGTTTCTGACTTCTCCATACTGACCCATTTGGATTGATCACCCTGTATATATCAATACCAATCATCATCATCATCATTCAACTCAGACAAAGTCGCGAGCGAAAGCTAGTCCTAAAATAAAACTAGAGTCGCAGTGCAAGTGTCATTTATACGTCATAATTTCATAGAAGCTTGACGTTTAACACGTGCACTGCGTGGGCTATCAAATCCGCTGCAGACTTTTCATGGACTGACTCTAAAAGGTCGTTTAAGTGACAAAGAATGCGTCATAAAGTCCGCCATTTTGTTTTAATCGTGCTTTAAAGATGTAACGCGGGCCCTAGAGGTCGCGACCCCTATTTATGAAATGTAAATTGAGACCCTTCCCTAAATAATGTGTAGTGTGCGGCAGTGTTCATAATAGGGTCCGCACTCCGGTGTGTGAGTGGGACAGCGCTATAGGCCTGACCATTTAACATTCACACGAATCTAGCCGCTAAAATTATCAATAAAATATATTTCAGATTCCCACGAGTTCTTTCATTTGATATGTAACACAATTAATTTTAAAAAACTTTATTTTTTAATTCTTTCATTTGCCCCCCAAAAGTGGCTCCGTGTTTAAAATTCATTTGTTTACTTTACATGTTCGTCTTTGGGTCATAAACTGACATATGTGTACCTTTCAACTTAATTGGTCCAGTAGTTTCGGAGAAAATAGGCAGTTACAGACGAACAGACATACACACGCACCGACTCTATAAGGGTTCCGTTTTTTCCTTTTAAGGCACGGAACCCTAAAAATCTGCTATACGGAATCTTGTGGTCCTTGTAGGAGGTCACGACCCTCACGACCCCACTGAGAAGAACGGAGCAAGGAGGCGTTGAGTAATAATAGGCCTTTTCATCTGTGTCAGATGTTTTAAACATCATCCCGGTTGTTGCATGCTTCTGCGCCTGGGATAGACGACTTTTTGGCAACACGGGCTTGCCCAGAACCCGTACCACCCTCTCTGTTCTGTCCTTCCCGACATATTCCACAAGAATGACGAGTCAGTACGTGTGGTTTCAGTTTGGCCGCAGGCTTGCGGCTAAACGGTGGCTCCATACCCGGGTTTAATATAGTTCCGGGTTAGTTTTCCTTCGTTTTTAGGGTTCCGTACCCAAAAGGTAAAACGGGACCCTATTACTAAGACTTCGCTGTCCGTCCGTCCGTCCGTCCGTCTGTCTGTCACAAGGCTGTATCTCACGAACAGTGATAGTTAGACAGTTGAAATTTTCACAGATGATGTATTTCTGTTGCCGCTATAACAACAAATACTAAAAACAGAATAAAATAAAGATTTAAGTGGGGCTCCCATACAGCGAACGTGATTTTTGACCAAAGTTAAGCAACGTCGGGCGTGGTCAGTACATACTTGGATGGGTGACCGTTTTTTTTTTGCATTTTTTTCCCGTTTTTTTTTATTATAGTACGGAACCCTTCGTGCGCGAGTCCGACTCGCACTTGCCCGGTTTTTGAGCCTAGGTCTTAGCGTCTCAATCCCTTAGTCGCCTCTTACGACACCCACGGGAAGAAAGGGGCCACAGTGGGGCCAGGTAATAACATTAGGTAAACTAAAGCTGTAAAGGCCCCGGAGAACTTCTACAATTAAAGTATACATTAGTAATGGCGATCCCGGATAAAGGACCCGGATATCCGGGAACGGGTTAAGGATGTACACACTTAATGTATGTTGGATTGATAGGGTATTTGTTTTTTGTGTATATCTTAGTTGTTTAAACATTCAATCATGCAAAAGCTGCAACAGAAATCGTCAGTTGTGAAAATTTCAACTGCCTAGCTATCGCGGCTCATGAGATACAGCCTGGTGACAAACAGACAGACGGACAGTGGAGTCTTAGTAATAGGGTCCTTTTTTACCCTTTAGGTACGGAACCCTAAAAAAACGTTATACATATATTCGTCCAAAAGTGGCGTCGACATGCCTATCACAGAGGCAGTTTATTAAACACCACATGAAATTCATTGTCTATGAATATTTTTATTTATTTTTCTATTCCCGTACTTTTATTTGTCATTTAAAGGGTTGTGCACGTACCTTTAAACCCCTATCTTATAGTTGTCAAGACAAGTCTTTAGTCTATTCCCAAAAAAAGTATTTGTACATACACGCAGTATCTTTTTGGCACTTTTACGATACTTCGTGTAATCACCACTTAAAAAATATTGTATGAAATACATTGTTGCCAACCTAATTTTAATTGTCATCTTTGACAGATGAGTGAACCATAGACATGTTTTTTTTTATTTTTAGTTAAATTTATAATTTTATTTCAAAGTAAGTGATTTGTCGTAGAAAAAGTATGGTATGCAACGTTGTTTAACTGAGTCAAAAAATACTCATGGCGTCTTCATTAACAATTTTCGGCTTCGCCTCAAATTGTTACTCACGCCACCCGCCTTTTCTGACCTCTCTTACACAACGGTTGCATAAAATAGGTACTATTATTATTTGTTCGCAACAGAAAGCTGCGTCACGAAAATTATTTTTTAAGATTTTAGATTTTTATGTTTATCCTATAAATTTTGTATGTATTTATATCCTTTATCTTTCTGGTACCTTGTTGTACATTTTGCTGCATTTGTCACCCTCTTTTCACTCTCTCCTCTCATCTACTCAAAGGTTAACTTGAAGAGATCCCTCAAAGGGATAAGTTCGCCTTTGTACTTCTTGCTAATTGTATGTTATTTTTAATATGTCTTTTTGTACAATAAAGAGTTTACTACTACTACTTTTATTATTGTATATATATCGTCGGCCTAAGTCGCAAACCTCGTAACTCCATTTCAAGGAAATTAGTAATTGCTACCTTGGACAACAATATTTATAGTCCAAACCTCGTAACTCCCCCGGAGGAGTTACGAGGTTTGCGAGTTAGGCCGACGATAAGTGAAATAGTTTGTAAGCTTTACTAGCCTGAAAATAAATGCTTTGTTTGATTGGTTTGATTGATTGATTGATTGATTGGTTGAGCCCTCTATACTATCTATTCTCTTTGTACTAATGTATATACCTAATACTAACAGACGTTATACGTAAATGCATCATACTAAATTATCTTTAGATTCATTGGATTTGCTGAAATATTTAAATAATCTAAATTGAAAGAAAACTACTGAAGCCATGAATTCGGGATTAGTTTCAACTCGATGAAAAGAAAATAACTGCTAAATTTAAAACAGAAAACGAATAATTGAAAATAAACTTTCATTTTGACTATAGGCCAAGAAATAAGAAGTTATAGAGGGAAATGCTAGGAACACAACTTTTGACTCTGTAACTTTGTTTGGACTAGTTAGGAGGTGAACATATCAAAAGTCCCCGGCCGTAGCCCCGGTGCTGGGGGGGAGAGGGGGGAAAGAAGGTCTCATTTTTCGGTTTTTCACTAATATCTTGGAAACTTTGCGTCTTAGCGACATGACTACTAAGACACACCAAAAGCTGATAAAATTTGTTACAAGTTTTATTCAGTCAAGTTTTTCGATATCTTGAATAGTTTTTGAGATATCCGCTCTTGAAAGTTTATTTAGGGCTTTCAATTTTATCTTGATATCTACATTAGTGAAGCTGCTAGGCCGTGTTTGGTATCATTTTCGTATAAATCGGGGGTGCTGAATTCATTTTTGGTATCACATTGACACCATTCCTTAGAAAAAACATATAAACTTTAAACAAATACCTTTTTTTTTAAATTCCTCTTCACGCTTAAACCGCTCAACCAATTTAATTGTAATTTGGTATACAGATATTTCGAGTCCCAAGACAGGACATAAGATACTTATTATCTCAATAATCATCCTTTAAAGTTGTGAAATGGAGTATGGCGGGAATTCAACTTCGTCGACGAAACTGAATTCCTGAGGTAAATACTGCTTAAGGTAAAGTTTGAAGTCATGTTAGGTATCATTTTCATCTAAATCACAGATGTATACCATCCTAAATTTCACCTAAACCGGTTCAGCGGTTATTGACTCCTCATACAAACTTCCACCCCACTTTCACATCCTCAAAAGATGCTTTTGGTTATAAAAACCATCCTATGTCCGGTGTCGAGACTGAAACTATTTCTATACAAAATTTCAACGAAATTGGTTCAACGGTTTAAGCGTGAAGAGGGATTTTTAAAAATATATTTTTTTAAATTTTGGTTTTACTTTGGAATAGTGTCAATGTGATACCATAAATGAATTCAGCACCCCCGATTTATACGAAAATGATACCAAAAATGGCCTAACAGCATCACTGATGTAGATATCAAGATAAAATTAAAATCCCTAAATAAACTTTCAAGAGCGGGTATCTCAAAAACTATTCAAGATATCGAAAAACTTGACTAGATAAAAGTTGTAACTAATTTTATGAGCTTTCGGTTTGTCTGAGTAGTCATGTCGCTAAGATGCAAAGTTTCCAAGATATCAATGAAAAACCGAAAAATTCGACCTTCTTACCCTCTTCCTACCCCGCAGCACCGGGGCTACAGCCGGGGACTTTTGATATGTTCACCTCCTAACTAGTCTAAACAAAGTTACGGAGTCAAAAATTGTGTTCCTAGCATTTCCCTCTACAACGTTTTTTGAGCATTCATTTACTGACCTACTAGGGAACAAATCAGATTATTTTATGAATTTTTTTTATTAGTTTTTTTAAGTAGTCACACTACTATATTTATGTAAAACAAAAAAAATTATGGATATAAAATTGTAAACTGAAATAGATATCATACAGTCTACTTTCTCGCGTTATCCCGACATTTTGCCACGGCTCATGGGAGCCTGAGGTCCGCTTGACAACAAATCCCAAGAATTGAACGTAGGCACTAATTTTTACGAAAGCGACTGCCATCTGACCTTCCAACCAAGAGGGGAAACTAGGACTTATTGGGATTAGCCTGGTTTCCTCATGATGTTTTTATTCACCGAAAAGCGACTGGTAAATATCAACTGATATTTCGTACATAAGTTCCGAAAAACTCATTGGTTCGAGCCGGGGTATGAACCCGCGACCTCCGGATTAAAAGTCGCACGCTCTTACCGCTAGGCCACCAGCGCTTATAATGAAATATTATTAATATTGTGATATAATTTATATAAGTTCTTGATTGAACTGTAACTTTTTTATTATTAACTCAATTCAATTCAAACAATATTGCGAGCTGGTGACACTTACACAGCTCAATATCACAAACAAAAGCCGAATAGCGCCAAATCCTAAACTCACAGCTTCAAAAGATCGTAGCAAAAATGTTAACCATACATTCATGTACATACACGTATATACATGTATAGCATCCGAACAAAGAGGCGGCCACCGCGCAGGCGCGGGGCGAGAGAGACGGGGCATAATCGAAATGTATAACGATGAATGGGAGTGAAGGGGATGGGGGTAGTCGTAAATTTGAACGACTCTGGCGAATATTCGTATGGTGTTTAGTAATAATTATGAGTGTTTTAGCTTTTTCGCTTCGTATGGGTTGTTTTTAATGAAAATTAGGGCTATTATGAACTCATACGGTAAGGAACGAAGTAATTTATTAGGCAAACAATTAAAAATACAATACATAATCTAAGTAGCCGATGGTCCTGGGTTCGTATCCCAGTAAGGGCATTTATTTGTATGATGATACAGATATTTGTTCCTCAGTCATGGGTGTTTTCTATGTATTTAAGTATTTGTATATTATATATATATCATTGTCTGAGTACCCACAACACAAGCCTTCTTGAGCTTACTGTGGGACTTAGTCAATCTGTGTAAGAATGTCCTATAAATATTTATTTATTTATTTATTTTTGTTTTATAAACATAAAACTAATTAAAATCTAAACATAAATATAAATATAAGCAAAAAAATATAGTAAAAGAAAAAGAATTATACTAATTAACTAAAACTACCTAAAAAGTAAAAAACCTACAAATAAAAAAATGGCCCCAGGTCCGTGCCCTCAGGTAAGGTTATTTTATATTTTCTTATATGACTTTCTTCAATACTTTTCCCCTTATAAAACAAGTATTTTGTAAATAATACTAGTGTTTTGTTTACTAAAAACCGACTAAGTGCGAGTCGGACTCGCGCACGAAGGGTTCCATTGCGCAAAAAACGGAAAAATAATCACGTTTGTTGTACGGAAGCCCCACTTAAATATTTATTATATTCTGTTTTTAGTATTTGTTGCAATAGCGGCAACAGAAATACATCATCTGTGTAAATTTCACCTGTCTAGCTATCACGGTCCGTGAGATACAGCCTGGTGACAAACAGACAGACGGACGGACAGTGGAGTCTTAGTAATAGGGTCCCGTTTTTACCCTTTGGATACGGAACCCTAAAAAGTACTATTTATTGATTATATTTAAATAAGTTTAAATATAATTATATTAATTATACTAATATATTATTTATTTTGTTACAGATAATTGCTCCGGTGTGAAGGGAAATAAGGAATCAGGTTAATTTTCTCATGAAAATAATAACTTTATCTATTATACTAATTATTCATTCATGCATTTATTTATATATAACACTTTAAACTCTCGCGTTTTTTACACATATTTAATTACACAAACGGGTCTACCGCGATATAATTCCATTTATTATTATTTATTTTTATTTAATCTTTATTGCACATAAGGAAATACACTGTACAAAAGGCGAACTTAATGCCATAAGGCATTCTCTACCAGTCAACCTTTAGGCAAAGCAGATAAGTTGTAGGCGGTGCAAAAACATGTAGTAGATGATACAATTAGGTACCTGTACGGACACAATACAATCATAATAAATACACTAATATAAACATACATAAATATAAATAATATTGATACAAATACATATACCTATTTACATATACAAATACATATACATACATACATACATATGAAATCAGATGAACTTACAAAACAGAAACATTCAAGATTTTCCAGTACTATTTAAGGTAGAAACAATGAAATTATATCGCGGTAGACCCGTTTGTGTAATTTAATATTTATATTATTAATATACCTTACTTAAGTTACATTTAATATTACTTATTGGTACAGTCGCTATCAGAAATATCGGAGGGTGCTGTGTTATCCCTGACTAAACCCCGAGGTATGAAAGTGGTCAGTGATTTTTTTAGACGAAATTTTTTTCTTGCTCCCATAGAAAATGGATCAGTCAAAAATGAAACCGCCAAATTTTTTCCAATTTGAATTATTTTATGATCAAACCAGATTAGCTTCTGGCTAGACTTATTAATGGGCCTTTTGACCTTACCCAAAGGTCACATGAGGTCGATAGTCAGTTTGACCTATCTAATAACCCTTGTACTAAAATACTAATAATATATTATATGCGAAAGTGTCTGTCTGTCTGTTACCTCTTCAGGCTCTTTTCGTTTCATCGTTTCTTCAAATAAAAACGTCACTTTTGACACTGACACAGTCATCTAATCTATATAGTTTCTAGATCTATTAATTGACGTATCTTAAAGTTCGAATCGAGCAGTGTATCTTTTACTGTGGTACCTATGCAAATAAAGAATATTCTATCTAGAGTGAGAGCAAGAAAAATCTGCAGCTATTTGGATAGCCCACGCGGTGCAAGTGTTATTTTTAGGTACGTCATTATTTCATAGAAGTTTGACGTTTAAAATAACACTCGCACTGGGTGGGCTATCAAAATCGCTGCAGACTTTTCTAGATATAATTCTATACTAATATGTCTGTCTATCTAGTATCTATCTAGACCAGGATCTTTCCGTCAGACCCCATCAGGTCCCTTTTCTTTTGCATATGAAGCATAAGGACCCTTCTCTGTGGAAAGCCACAATTTTTGAATTATGAATATTTAACCGCGAATGTCAATTAAAGTCCGTGTACATATCCCGTGTATTAAAGTAAAATAGCCGCCATTTTATGAAGTCCTCGGGGTTTTGTTTGCGTTGTGAAATTTCATTACCGTCAACCCTGTTTATTGTAGGGTTGGGACAAGCGATATCGATAGTTTGAAAATGGGTGGGTCTCTTTTTAGGGTTCGGGTAAAAACGGGACCATTACTAAGATTCCACTGTCCGTCCGTCTGTCTCAGAATCAGAATCAAGTATTTTGTTCGTGATAAACTTAAAACTAAAATTACATACAAGAGACATTACATACTAAAAACTACGAATGTTTATAAAATAAATAAATAAATAATAAATAAATAAATAAATATTGGGGACATCTTACACAGATCAACCTAGCCCCAAACTAAGCAAAGCTTGTACTATGGGTGCTAGGCGACGATATATATACTTATATAGATAAATACATACTTATATACATAGAAAACACCCATGACTCAGGAACAAATATTAGTGTTCATCACACAAATAAATGCCCTTACTGGGATTCGAACCCAGGACCATCGGCTTAGCAGGCAGGGTCACTACCCACTAGGCCAGACCGGTCGTCAAAATTGGTAAGCGTTAAAGCTTACCACGAAATGGTCTCGCCTCAGCATAATACTGACCCGAAAGTCAGCGCTGATCTTCCTGTCACCAGGCTGTATCTCATAAACCTAGACAGTTGAAATTTTCACAGATGATGTAGGTATTTCTGTTACCGATAATACACTTAATACTTAAATCAGAATAAAACAAATATTTAAGTGAGGCTCATACAACAAACGTGATTTTTTTGCAGTTTATGCGTTATGGCACGGAACTCTTCGTGCGCGAGTCCGACTCGCACTTGGCCGTTTTTTTCCCACCACACCAGCTCATAATCTTCCCATTGAAATTGCAGTCGGGTTGCAGTTATTCTGTATCGGCCCTATAGGCATTCTTTATACTTCGAAAACTGATGAGAAATTTGCTTTTTATCCACAAGGGTGGCAAAATAATCTGATATTTTTGTGTTGTTTCCTCATGTTGGTAGAATTGACTTTTAAGTGATGATTTTGTACGATAGGTAGTGATAATTTGGTTTTTCTCAGAAACGCGTAACTTTTCATGATTGCCATGAAACAAATCTAACTTTATTAACCTAGGTCTATAGGATAACCTTACGAAAATCCCGAAAACTTAACGATTTCATAATTATGACTAAGATAATCTGACAATTTACAATAATTATCAGGCCTTATAACTTGTCGAAATCGTTCAAGAAGACCTCCAGAATCGCGAAAACGTCAAATTTGACATATCTATCTCACAAATATCTTTAAATTATCCATATTGTAACTTGTTGAAGTCTAGTAGATTCATTTTCCGAATCGAGCCGTATGTCCAACAAATTGATCCGATTTAAGACACCTTTGTTACAATAGAAATAAGGACTTGTATCGATATATTTGGCCACTTCGCCCGTCACTATGTATTCGATGTTGAATGGACATAAAAATATAACCTAGTTTTAATGTCGTGTCAGTATTACGAGTGCAATGACTTGGGGCCCGATTCGGATTTTGAAATAGACATCTATTAGATATCTTTTAGACATCACCAAGATACGATAACGATATGTTTAAGATCTAACCTGTCAAATTTGACATTTGCGCGATTCTGGAGATACTCTTGAACGATTTCCACAGGATATGACTTAGAGATCCAATTCACATCTAATAGATATCTTACTCTATCTAACGTAAAAGTGACATTGGTTGCCCGAATTGCGCTGCAAAAGAGAACTAGTTGATATCTAAACTATAACGTATCTAACGATCTTGTACGTGTCGTCTCTTGTGAATATCTTGAAGTTCGAATACGGCAGTTGTTTAATTATTAATGTCAGGCCACGTTCGTATTATTAATGTCAGGCCACGTTCGTATTATTAATGTCAGGCCACGTTCGTATTATTAATGTCAGGCCACGTTCGTATTATTAATGTCAGGCCACGTTCGTATTATTAATGTCAGGCCACGTTCGTATTCGCTTTCATGATTACTATCACGATACCTACTAAATGTATTAAATGTCAAATAAACTCTCTATCTATCTCTATCTCTGTTTATATCTCTGTTTGGCCCTATGGTTGACTGGTAGAGAATGCCATTTGGCATTAAGTCCGCCATTTGTACATTGTTGTATATATTTTGTGCAATAAAGTTTAAATAAATAAATAAACAATGGAATTTATATTTTTTTATACCACGTCGGTGGCAAACAAGCTTATGTGTCGCCTGATAGTAAGCAGCTACCGTAGTCTATGGACGCCTGCAACTCCTGAGGTATTGCATGCGCGTTGCCGAACCTTGCGGAAAATACCAGTTGTTATTATGAATATGAGTATCAAATAATAATTTAATTATCATTGTCCCGATAGTCGTTTCAGTGAACGGTCTAATAGCGAAGAGTCTCGACCAACATCTTGAGAGACTCTCGCTAGGTGGTCAAGGGTCAGATGCAGAAGGCGGTGATCTTGGACACGGCGCGGATAGTCCGCCGGTTCCTCTCTCTGCGGCCCTGACCACCGGCAGCTTGGGCCCTGCCCCGCTGCTGGCGGCACCCTAGGTTAGGTTTATTATGATGTGTTTATACTTATTTTTTGTTGTTTTTTATGTGTTTTTGTATTTTACTTTTATATTCATGTTATAAATGACCTAGCCTAAGAAGAAAAATAAATAAATGATTTAATTACAGCATAAGCAATATTAGTCATTATATCTATCTAATGCCTTTAAACGAGCAATTCTTGTTTATTTATATATATTTAGCAAATATAATTCGGGGATCTCGGAAACGGCTCTAACAGTTGCGATGAAATTTGCTATATGGGAGTTTTCAGGGCGATAAATCGATCTAGGATAAATGGAATCTAGAGCTTTGCGAGGGTTTCAAAGCACGAAAGTTAAACAAATAAATCGGAAAACGCGCATTTTTCAGTTTTTTAATTATGTTTTTCCATCAAAGCTCGGTCTCCCAGATATTGTTCTTTGATTGTTGAGTAACTTATCAAACTATCTGAATAGTAAAAAAATGATTTGCCTAAGTAATAAAAAATAATCAATATCATGACATGATGAAAGTGTATTATTTAAAATTTTCGCGTTTTGAACATATTATTAACTCTCATTCATAGACGAGTCTATCGCGAATTGAATTTATTAACTTTATTTACCGACGTTTCGACACAGGTTTCACTGGTCGCTATGAAAATGAAAAAAAAACGGCCAAGTGCGAGTCGGACTCGCCAACCGAGGGTTCCGTACTTTTTAGTATTTATTGTTAAAACTTTAGCGGGAACAGAAATTTATCATCTGTGAAAATTTTAACTGTCTAGCTTTCACAGTTCATAAGATACACGGACAGACGGATAGCGGAATCTTAATAATAGGGTCCCATTTTTACCCTTTGGGTACGGAACCCTTAAAAGAATGAAAGTGGAAATAATTTAAAATGTCGATATCAAATATAGTAATCTGCAGCACATCCCTATTGCTTCTTGGCGATCGCAAATATACTAATGAAGGGTTGTAAATAAGGGCCCGGTCGACCTCGGTGTCAACATTGTTCTGTTTGACAACCGTGTTACAAACGCTTGAAGTACAACCGAATCAAAGTTATGAAAATAAAATAAAAGATTTTTGTTTGATAGGATTTCAATCTTTTTATTTTAAAAACTTTTAATCATTTTTAGAGTTCCGCACCCAAAGGGTAAAAACGGGACCCTATTACTATATAATGGTAACATTCCATTTCTAACCGCAGCTGCACTGCCGGTACTGAACGCGTCGCTTTTATTGTCAATTTCCATAGTAAAATGAACACTAATGTATCTGTCGTTGGAAATGGACTGTCACCTTAAGACTCCGCTGTTCGTGTGTCCGTCTCTCTGTCTGTTACCAGGCTGTACTGTATCTCATGAACCGTGATAGCTATATAGTTGAAATTTTCATAGATTATGTATTTCTTTTGCCGCTATAACATCAAATATTAAATCCAAAATAAAAAAATTAACTTAAATATATCTAAACATTAAAATATTTTAATCTAAAAGACCTCCGCTGGCTGTACCGGGTGCAAAGGTGCCCATGATGATGCCGCGTTACCACGTTGGATAGCGATAAAAAATATTTAAGTAGGTACAACAAACGTGATCTTTTTGCCATTTTTGCGTAATGATACGAAACCCTTCGTGCGCGAGTCCGACTCGCACTTGGCCGGTTTTTTCACGTCCATCAAGCATGATTCGGAGCTCGCCCCGTTTTCCCACATCCAAGTCTAAGCCTGACTGAAAAAGCTTCGCGGTCTATTCACGAATTCTGTTTCTGAGGAAAGCTCTTTGTACCATCGCCCGCACTGTTAACCGTACATTGGACCTTATGCCGTTTGTAATAAGGTCCACCGACGTACAGTCAGGATGTACGCTGTGATACGCCGACGTGCGGATTGAGGTCTTTCCCTGTCGATTCAGTGATACAAAATGTAGTTTTGACGACACCAGCTAGTAAATGCTCTATTTGCGACGTTATCTATGAAAAGGGACCTGTTTTAACGATGCTCCGATATAAATACAATGCCGCGCGACGCTATGCGGCGTAAGCGCCATCGACAATAAGGCCCCTCTTCATAGATAATGCCCCATATATTCTTCGAAAACTGGGCTATAACCGCGTAAATCGAAGTTCACAAATTGCGGGCATTTTTCTCTGTCACTCTAATTACGCCTTCATTGGAGTAAAAGAGAAAGATCCCCGCAGTTTTCGGTTTTCGCGGTAACCCCTCTGATGAGCACGTTGCATTTTACCCACAAAAGTTATTCAATATTTGTGATTGACTCGTCTGATGATTTTAATCTTTCTTGAAGAAGACCTATATTTTTCCATGTGTGTTACATATTATCTACAGCAACATCCATACTAATATTATTGATGCGAAAGTGTGTCTGTTTGTCTGTCTGGTACCTCTTCATGTTTGAAGAACGCTGAACCGATTTACTTGGGTACAGAGATGTTTGAGTCCCGGGAAACATCTTAGAATAGTTTTTCTCCCAGAATCCCTTAAAGAGATTAAAAGGGGGTGGAAGTTTGCATGGGAAGTTAATAAAATCAAATTGGTTCAGATAAGCTACCCAAATTCTTTATTCCATGCAAACGAAGTCGCAAGCAAAAGCTAGTACAAACTAAAAACCGGCTAAGTGCCAGTCGGACTCGCCCACCGAAGGTTCCGTATTTTTTAGTATTTGTTGTTATAGCGGCAACAGAAATACATCATCTGTGAAAATTTCAACTGTCTAGTTATCACGGTTCATGAGTTACAGCCTAGTGACAGACAGACGGACAGACGAACAGCAGAGTCTTAGTAATAGGGTCCCGATTTTACCCTTTGGGTACGGAACCCGAAAAACGTCAGGTAAAAATAAACCAATGCTATTTCCTTTCTCCGTATTTTTCACCTTAATTCTTTATTTGCCAAATTGCATGTTGTTAAGGAAAATCGTGCACCAAAGATAACCCCTGACAGACAGACAGACAGACAGTAGACATGACAGTTGTACACGCTTTCGGTGTAAAAACAAAGCATTGCTTTCATTATAGTACCGTAAAACGGGGTGAGTAGGTTTCGCTGGGAGAGGTGGGTTATGAATGGGGAGAGAAGGGTTGAAAGGGGGGTGAGAAGGGATTTTAAGGCTACTGCTACAAAAATAACACTATTTTTAGTACATACCAGTTTGTGTAATTAAATATGTGTACAAAACGCGAGAGTTTGAAGTGTTATATAAAATCATAGCCCAACGTTAAGATCATAAATACCCCTTCCTTTTGTTACCTTCAATTGGAAAAACTTTTTGGGATCAAAAACAATTTTTACCTCAGAATTGTACCAAAGAAAAATGAGCAATAACCAGCATAGTGGCTCCCCTGAGAGTCATAGCAATTTCATTACGCTGCATAATATATGTATTTGTATTTTAACGACATAGTGCCTGTTTTATGTCTTCTAACCTTATTATGCTATTAATAGAGAAAATTACGCAAAACTCAGCGTAGGTATATAGGGGGCGCCACTAAGGTACTTGCACCTAATAAGGCCCAGATTTAAAGCTTGCTCAATTTCAAAATTTCATACTTTTATAAGTGTAAATGAGTTTAAATTTCTCGCCCATGTTTGGTTAGTACCATAGACAAAATTGGAAGTTCATATCAAAAATGAAAAAAATTAAAAATTATATTAAAAGTGGGCCTTATTAGGCGCAAGTACCTTATTTAGCGAACTCTTTAACGATACGAACAGTTTGGTGCAACCGACCCTTAGGCCCACTTGCACCATTCCACTAACCCGAGGTTAACCAGTTAAACCAGGAGTTGCCATGGTTAGCCATACAATTTGACACTAGGTTGATAGTTTAACCGCTTAACCCCGGGTTAGTGGAATGGTGCAAGTGGGCCTTAGTCGGCAGGCCTATAAAGCCAACTAAGCAGGAGGTATATATATTTCGGGGATCTCGGAAACTGATCTAACAATTTCAATGAAATTTGCTATATAGGGGTTTTGGGGTCGGGAATCGATCTAGCTAATCTAGCTAGGTCTTATCCCTGGAAAAACGCGCATTTTTGAGTTTTTATGTTTTCCAAGCAAAGCTCGGTCTCATGGCTCCTCTACACGATGGGCCAACGCCGGCCATTCCAAGGGACGCATTTATACGTTAGAGGGAGCAAGTGATATTGCTATCTCATTCTACCGCATGGCTGCGTCCCTTGGAGTGGCCAGCGCTGGCCCATCGTGTAGAGGAGCCATCAGATTTTGTACATTAGTGTGTGTAACAGTGACAAATTGTTCCACGGTTGAAACATATTCTGTGTAAATATTTTTGGCGCATTTGCCCCAGTGTAAACGACCTCCGCTGTGGCAGAGGTCGGTAAAAGGGTACCCGGGACGCATTACGGACTATTTGCCCAAATTCACTGGAATAGGCTCGAGCCTTCTACAAGCGGAGCGGGAAGCGTTTTCAACCGCTCGTGAAAAAAAATTGGGGATAATCTGATACAAATCAACCCAGCTATTAACTAAGAAAAGCATTCAAAGTCAAAGTCAAAGTCAAAAATACTTTATTCATGTAGGCCTAGTAACAAGCACTTATGAACGTTTTACATAATAATATATTATCTTAAGCTAATTATCAGAGCAATTTATTGAAGTTAATATTATTCCATAGTAATATTGGAATATTATACAGATCAAATTTAATACTAAGAATTTCACTAAAAGATCGTCAAACATAAAAAAAAATTGTATAAAAAATACTAGTCTAGAATGTTTCTAGAATAAAATCTAAATGTCAATAACAAATGTCAATAAAACTTAACAAAGAAGTACATACATTGAATTATCTATTTCGAGTCACCATTAATCCCACATTATGAGATCGATATACATACTTGTATAGAGAAATACAAAACTTACCTACTTTACGGGATCAGAACCCACGACATCCTGCTGCACAAAGGATGAATCACGTTAGACCGGGCCGTGTCCGGGCCGGAGCTTCCGGCACATCGTTTTCTATGGAAAGCGTCACGTGATCGCCTGGCACGTCATAAAAAAGTAAGTGTCGGAAGCTCCGGCCCGGACACGGCCCGGTCTAACGTGAGTCATCCTTAAGCATATCCAACTAGGATAGGAGGCAGTCAGATTATAGGACGATGCATGTAAAAAAACTCACCGTATGAAATTGTTTATTGACTTTCTATTTATCTCATGATTCTCATGAATCGATACATACTATTTTTTTAAATCCTTTTTAGGGTTCCCTACCCAAAGGATAAAATCGGGACCCTATTACTAAGACTCTACTGTCTGTCTGTCTGTCTGTCACCAGGTTGTGTCTCATGATTCATGAGTCATGAACCGTGATAGCAAGGCAGTCGAAATTTTCACAGATGATGTATATATTTCTGTTGCCGCTATAACAACAAATACGAAAAACAGAATATAATAAATATTTAAGTGGGGCTCCCATACAACAACATTTTTTTGCCGTTTTTTGCGTAGTGGTACGGAACCCTTCGTGCGCGAGTCCGACTCGCACTTGGCCAGTTATTTTAATCTGATCCGCACGCTAAATGTATGACGTGACCTTATAATCATTACTGTAGGCCGCCGCGCCCGGATAATGTTTGATGGGGGGCCGGGATTCCGACGGTTGACGCCGACTGTACATACGTGTACAGTCAGCTCAATATCATATCTACCTGATTCAATTAGATACTTCCGTTTTCAGATTTTGGGCTCGATTCGTATTTTGAAATAGATATCTATTAGATATCTTTAAGACATCACCAAGATACGATAACGATATGTTTCAGATCTAACCTGTCAAATTTGACATTTGCGCAATTCTGGAGATACTCTTGAACGATTTTCACAGGATATGACTTAGAGATCCAATTCACATCTAATAGATATCTTACTCTATCTAACGTAAAAGTGACATTGGTTGCCCGAATTGCGCTGCAAAAGAGAACTAGTTGATATCTAAACTATAACGTATCTAGAATAGATCTAGTACGTGTCGTCTCTTGTGAATATCTCGTAGTTCGAATACGGCAGTTGGTTAATATCACTACACCTTATAAAACAAAGTCGCCGCCACTTTCTGTTTGTGTGTTTGTCCGCGATAAACTCCAAAACGACTGAACGGATTTTCATGCTGTTTTCACCTATCAATAAAGCAATCTTTGAGGAAGGTTTAAATGTATAATTTGTTAACCCATGCGAAGCCGGGGCGGGTCGCTTGCCTGCCGAATAAAAGGAATACGCAATGAAATTATAACTAACCTTAACACATAATAACTAGAGATGCCACGGTATTCGGCCTATTCGGCCACTTTGCCAAATATTCGGTATTCGGCCGAATGTTGCCTACTATTTGGCCGAATACCGAATATCTATTGCACCTAGAAAGAAAAAAAATCTCAAAAAAAATAACCAAAAACTGTATATTTAATATTTAAAATGGTAATATTCTTGGAAAGTGGTTAATATGAAGGCACGTTTTTGAGCATCTGTTGATTCCAAACTTATTATGTTAATTATGTTGAACATAAAAATATACCTTAGCAAACGTTGGCGTTGTGCTTTGTTGGCGAACAGTTTTCGTAATAATTGTGACTCAAAATGTTCGCATGTCATGCCGACTATTCGGTCGCCGAATATTCGGTATTCGGCCGAGAGGGCCGAATATTAGGTATTCGGTATTCGGCCAAATTCACTATTAGGGCATCTCTAATAATAACCATATTCTTTGTTTAACGCATACGAACAAATGTAGGTTATTTAACCCCCTCACTGCTAAGCATAACTCATACGCCCATTAATTACGTTGGCTAGCCTCCATTTTTACAACATGGCCGTACGAGAGAATGCTTTCAGGGTTCAAATCCCGCGTTACATTTATTTAACTGACCCAGTTAAATGGGCACAATTAATTTTACTAATGGAAATTGAATAAAACGATTTAAAAGGAAAGGAAGTCGACATGTAACGTTCTCAAAATGTGACGTCCACAGAACGTGACCTAACTCGAAAGTGACCTCCTAAAAACGTGACATACGGTGCGACTCGGGAAATGAATTAGAGATTAACTAGATATGAATTAGAAACTACCTTTACCACCTTATGACGGTTGGCGCTTACGCTATTATTAACGCCGCCCCAATATTATTGCGGTGCTATGCGACGTAAGCACCAGCCACCATAAGGTACCTTTTGCCGTGGAACGTCACATATCTTCACTATTTCATATCTAGTGAATCTCTAATTCATTTCCTGTATCGCGGCGCCAGCCGCCATTAGGTATCTTTTGCCGTGGAACTTCACATATCTTTACTATTTCATATCTAGTGAGTCTCTATTGCATTTCCCGAATCGAGCCGATAGGGTCTTGACTGACAGACGCACGGATGGACCGTCAAAAAAGTGATCCTATAGGTGACAGTTCCGAACAACTGACAGGCTTATATTAGACTAGGCTTATAGCTGGATTAAAAAGTAAAACAAAATAAGAAGATCACTTTTATGTGAAAACGAGTTTCCTTGCGGTGGTTCTCAGCTATGTAACTATTAGAAATCGATACAGCACTTTGAAGAGCTCTTTTCCAAAATGATGTAAGGCTTTTTTGCCATAAAATATTTTAGTTTGCATATAACTAATAAATAAAAAACCCTAGTTTTTTTATTTGTACTAATAAATAAAAAAACCCTAGTTTTTTATTTATTAGTTATCTAAATTAAGTTCCTATTTGGTCACAGGTCAACTAAACGCTCCTTTACACCTCTAATGGCTCCTCTACACGATGGGCCAACTCCGGCCACTCCAAGGGATGCATTTATGCGTTAGAGGGAGCATTTGATATTTCTATCTCATTCTACCGCATGGCTGCGTCCCTTGGAGTGGCCGGCGTTGGCCCATCGTGTAGAGGAGCCATAACACGCTTTACCAAGGCACTGCGAAAACTACGAGTTGTTTAGTCTGAAACAAAACCCAGTTTTCATCAAGTTTCGGAAAACTAGATAACTAGTTACGTAAAACACTGTTTACGGTATTACGAAAAACCGGGCAAGTGCGAGTCGGACTCGCGCACGAAGGGTTCCGTACCATAATGCAAAAAAAAAACGAAAAAAAAAGCAAAAAAAAAACGGTCACCCATCCAAGTACTGACCACTCCCGACGTTGCTTAACTTTGGTCAAAAATCACGTTTGTTGTATGGGAGCCCCATTTAAATCTTTATTTTATTCTGTTTTTAGTATTTGTTGTTATAGCGGCAACAGAAATACATCATCTGTGAAAATTTCAACTGTCTAGCTATCACGGTTCGTGAGATACAGCCTGGTGACAGACGGACGGACAGCGAAGTCTTAGTAATAGGGTCCCGTTTTACCCTTTGGGTACGGAACCCTAAAAACCAGTTTTAACTACGGAAATGTGTTTTTCTATCACTTGAAACAAGTTTATACCTGCTGTTAGTTAGTTAGTTAGTTATACTGGGCATTTTCCGCAAGTCGACAACCATTGTGCCTATTTTGCGTGAAAACGAGGCAGCCACTACTCTAGCCACCCCAGTTCCTCCACGAAACCTAGCAGTGTCTTCAGGTCGCTAACTGCCTCCTTCAGTGTGCACGGAGTCCCTAGGTATTGTACCTACTGTAGCAGATTCAATTTCAATTTCAATTAGCCTTTATTTAACAATCTTACTAGTTTTACAAAATATAATATAAACATCTTACTTAAAAATAAAATATAAAAAACTATTACAATATTTGCGCTATCAGACATCGGAGTCAAGATTGTCTTGCTTTCCAGCATAGGCCTCCCCCAAGTACCTCCAAGGTAGCAGATAGGTTAGTTTAAGTTTATCAAAACCTACGTACCTAATAAAAAAAATCACGGCCACACTACGTAAAATAAATAATCAGTAACCTACTAAATAACTCAATATTTTAATTAATAACAATATCAATTCGGGTCTCTTTGAATCTAATAGGCAATAAATATTAGATTCAAAGATCTAGATTCCCATTTCAACATTATTATGTCTAACTTTTTGTTTGCACATTAATATTATGGAAGATTGAAGTTATTATATCTTAAGTTATTTCATTGGGACATAAAAATATAGTTATTATATTGTCGTGCTAAGATTACCTTGCTAGGTATATATCAGAGTTTCCCCTTCAAAATATACCTTAAAAAATACATCTAATAGTTTTAGCGCCGACAAAGATCCATATATAAATAGGTATAGATACAAATACAAATAATAAATAAAACGAAACGTTGTCATCGATGCGTGTTTAACACATTCAACGCCAAGAACCCGACTGTTGGGTACACTGTTCGAAACTACGCGCTCCATACGGCGAAGACGTGGCTACGCGCTACGAGCGTAACCCGTAGCACTTAGGGCCCCCCCACATCTGGCGTTAATTCTATGGCCGCTGCTCGACGCAACGTCGACGCAACGTCGACGCAACGTCGACGCAGCGTCGACGTAACTGCGCAGCGACGTCATTTTCCATAGCGCTGACCAGACGCCGACAGACGCCGACGCTCGAAAGACCCTTAGTGGCAATTAATGTGTTAAAAATTAGTGAATTTTATTTCAAACTAACTTCAATAGGACCGTCAACATCAAAATAAAAGGGCACAATACTAAAACATAAAAAGTGAAATAAGGCCACTAAAACAGTGTTCCATAAACGAAAAGATAAATTAAAATCAGGAACCGGCGTCAACAACGAACAAAAAATACTAAAAAAAGTGTTAAAAAGTTCAACAAAAAAAAAAGTGTTAAAACGTTCAACAAAAAAAAAGTGTTAAAAAGGTAAATAGTGTAGTGAAATGGAGTAGGTGATGTTGCCACGATGCTCGCCATGTCGACGCTGATGATGCCCGCGGCCACGATGACCACCATGACCAACGCGGGGCCCATCCCCGTGGCGCAGGCCAAGCTGGAGCCCAAACTGCTGCAGCTGCCGCACCCCGTGATGCTGCACCAACACCAGCACCAGCACCCCCACACCAAACTCGGTAAGTGGACTTTTGGGCCTTTCTTCCTTTCTTCCTTTCTCCCTTTCTCCCTTTCTCCCTTTCTCCCTTTCTCCCTTTCTCCCTTTCTCCCTTTCTCCCTTTCTCCCTTTCTCCCTTTCTCCCTTTCTTCCTTTCTTCCTTTCTTCCTTTCTTCCTTTCTTCCTTGCATCCTTTCATCCTTTCTTCCTTTCTTCCTTCCTTTCTTCCTTCCTTCCTTCCTTTCTTCCTTTCTTCATTTCTTCCTTTCATGACGGTGTTACAAATAGGCACTATGGATAGCCCGGTGTTGACTAAAGAATGGTTAAGCAATAAGCACGTTTAATTAATTCTTCATTACTTGCACATCTTCACATTAGTTTAATGCATTATAAGCTATCAATATTACTCTTTAAACAACATTAATGAGCATAAAATTTGCTACATCTAGATACGTATCCTAGATACGTATTGTATCTACATGTAGATACAGTATCTGTTTTATAAGCTAGGTATAATAATTTGGCGCCGACTGTACATAAAAAAATCACCAGTAGAGAAATGCGATCCGTATTGGAGAGCAGTCGGACAGACAATAGGAAAGCATTTTTGCCCAATGACAAAATGCCAAACTACCAATAAATAATAATAAATATAAATAATAAAATATTATAGGACATTCTTACACAGATTAACTAAGTCCCACAGTAAGCTCAAGAAGTGTTGTGGGTACTCAGACAACGATATATATAATATATAAATACTTAAATACATAGAAAACACCCATGACTCAGGAACAAATATCTGTATCATCATACAAATAAATGCCCTTACTGGGATTCGAAGCCAGGACCATCGGCTTCGCAGGCAGGGTCACTACCCACTAGGCCAGGCCGGTCGTCAAAATAAATAGAGGGTCATTGTTTACTGGCAATATTGGCATATTTTATGTGTTGCGTGATCACTTTACGTCCACATAAACAGGCCCTGGGACTGTAGGGTTGCCAGATGGTCGGGATTTGGCGGGATTCTCCCGATTTTTAGCAAGTGTTCCCGATTCCCGACGAAGTGAAAATTGTCTCGAAAAACAGCTTCACGTTATAAAACAATAATTTCATGTTCCGAACTGTCGTCGAGCGAGCGAGCGACCGGCGTCGAGCGCGTAGCTAACGTAGTGCCAATAATGTAAAATATCGTTGTTTTTAATACAATTACTTTAATTTGAAAGTATTTTTTCCCGACTCAAGTCCCAAAATCCCGAAAAATTGATATTTTTTCCCGATAATAGCGCCATTCGATCTGGCAACCCTACCTGGGAGGCATTGCAACCTTTAAAAACAATAGATCTAACATAACACATACCTTGCTCGTCCCATCGCCCACACTGTTAACTGTACATCGGTGGACCTTATGCCTTTTGTAATAAGGTCCATCGATGTACGGTTAGGAGTGTTGCTGTAAGTAACATGTAAAAAAGCTTGTACCATCGACTACACTTTTAACTGTAGGTACACCTGCACCTCTAGCACATCTTGCATCCGCGACTTAGACCGCGACTCGAGTCGCCATTCCCGCGGCTGTCAAATCTGTCGATTTCCGTAGCATAACTTGTACCCGCGACTGCAACAGCCGCGTAGAGAACTCAAAGTCGCGGCGCGACTCATCTGTGTTACCCGATGGAATCAAAGTCTAAACATAAATGCTATTTACATGTGACAACATTGTGGTGCTGACTGATAATATTTCATACAAAGCATGATTTTGAGCCGGACATGATCCTGTTACAGCCACGTATCACATCATTCTGTTACAGTGCGATGCAGCGGGCACAGGCCACATGTAGGTATCTTTTGTTGAAGTCGAGGAAGGTTCCAAACGGTACCTAAATAGTAAGAGATTGTTGTTGAAATTAGACATCTAACTGTGATCCTAAATACTACTACTAAGAATATGGCTTACTCAATAAGTTGGATAGTTTGTTTTGAACATTTGTACCTACCCACCTCATCGGCTTCGTTTATGTACAAGCAAGCGGGCTCCGTTGTTTAGGTTGATGAAAGTTTTGTGTAAGGAAATCTGAGGATTACTTTTACAAACTTACGAACCTGAATTGAAATTAAAAAATTCCTACATAAATATGTACCTATTTACTTAATTGAGTACCTACAATGATGGGTGTGTTGTGGGTATCACCTTTAGTGATTGTTCCATACTTCCTTATCCCTTAGGGAAATAAGTAATTATACAAATCATATTTATACTTAATATATAAAACTTGTTTTTAAGTTATAATTATCATGAGTTTAGTTAAAAAAGTACAAGCAAACCACCCGCGAGAGCGAGTCGCGTAGACTTCGACTCGCGGATTGACATAAAGACGAGAGAATATTTTGTCTTAAAATAGGCAGTTGTGCTACGGATTTTAGTTCAAAGTCGCGATCGTTGTCATTTTCTGACAGTGACACCTGATCGCGAGTTTGTCGCGGCTCTCGCGCGTGAGTTGTGCTGCCAACACGCGACAAGCCCTCAAGTCGCGCCGAACTGTCTTGTCTCGCGCCTGTCGCGGCAAGATGTGCTAGAGGTGCTGTAAACCTTATTACAAAAGGCTAACGGCTCGATTCGGGAAATGAATTAGAGACTCACTAGATATAAAATAGTAAAGATATGTGACGTTTCACTGCAAAAGGTACCTTATGGCGGCTGGCGCCGCGATTCGGGAAATGAATTAGAGATTCACTAGATATGAAATAGTGAAGATATGTGACATTCCACGGAAAAAGGTACCTAATGGCGCCTGGCGCTTACGCCACATAGCGCCGCAATAATATTGGAGTGGCGTTAATAATAGCGTAAGCGCCAATCGATATAAGGTACCTTTACCCGTAGGACGTCACATATCTTTACTATATCGTATCTAGTTAATCTCTAATTCATTTCCTGAATCGCGCCGGAAATGTCCACCGATGGACAGTTAAGGGTGTTGCTGCTAATTAAATCAAGATCAGATCTTTGAAGCCGGAATGCCTATCTTTCACGCGTATTCGGGAAACGAGATAATCACAAGATCTAGAAACGATATAGAGATCAACTAGATTTACAATAGATATCGACTAGATGTGACTTGGATATCTAAGTCATAACTTGTCGAAATCGTTCAAGAGGACGTCCAGAATCGCGGAAACGTCAAATTTGACATATCTATCTTACAAATATCGTTAAATTATCCATATCGTAACTAGGTCTAGTAGAGATCTATTTGATTTCCCGAATCGCGCCGTTTGTGTGTTTGTGGTCTCCGAATGGCTTTATTTGTAAATGTTACGGACTTACTTTACTTTTATACTTATTTCACTGACACTTGTAAAATTTATATCGCTATATATATGTGTTAAAAGTTGAATGTCCGAATAGGTACCTTTATGTTTCCGATGTATTTAATGCATGATACTGCAATAAAATTGGTATCAATATTATTTACATAAACAAAATTGTTTACATAAACAAACCGTTTTCTTTAGGTAAACATACCTACACCACAACAGAGAGACCAAAAAAAAAAAATCTTTTGAACATACAAGAATTTTCCAAATCGGTTCAGTCGCTTTAGAAAAAATATAGAGGAACATACGCAAAAAAGCGCACAGATCCTGAAAAATTCAGAAGCGCCTCCGTTCTTACTTTCTTCTTTATAAATTCAGAATCTTTAAGGGCCACTTGCACCATCCCACTAACCCAAGGTTAAGCGGTTAAACCGTTGAATCAGCGTCAAATTGTACCGGTAACCATGGTAACTCCAAGTTTAACGGGTTAACCACGGGTTACTGGAATGGTGCAAGTGACGCTAAGACTGTTAAAAAATAAACTATGTCCCATTTGAGAGCCTAATGTTGAAGTCCGTTAAATTAAAAATCCAATTTGCACACACGTAAGATAAGAAACTTAAAACGCAACTTTGCACCTGTAGCGATATTGCGAAAATTTGCTCACCGCCGGGCCGAAAGGCATTACAAATTAACCCCCCTCCCCCCCTCCCTAGGGGTAGGGGGCTTGTTAGCGCGCCTGAATATTTGAGGGTCGGGCCGGCAAGTTCGCTCGCAGGGTGTTTAGGAACAGTAAACAAAGGTTAGTTTGTAATTTTAGAACTTTAAGTTTGGTCAAAAAGAATAGATAGTATAGAGGGGTCCTGTCATTGTCAATTTTGTAGTCACGGTACATTTACTGCCATCTATCGACACACGATTAAAACTTAAAATAAAATTGAAAATATATAAAATAATCAAAATATGTTTACGGATAAATGATTCTTAATTTTTATTGTTCCATACTGACCCACGTTCTTTCACATATGTGTTAAAATTGTTAAATACCAAACGGTGTCGTTAACGCCATCTAGCCGAGAATAGGCCAAAGGTAATGGCGCCATCTATTCGAGAATGACTTTTCCTTGGCCGTCCGAGGCACGTTTTTTTCTTAGACTTTATTTATCTTATACGGAGTTATATATATCTCTGGTTTGGTCAAGTTGGGGACTAACTGCCCGATTCGAACTTTAAGATACGTCAATTAATAGATCTAGAAACGATATGGATTAGATGTGTCAGTGTCAAATGTCAGGTTTCTTAAAAAAGAAACGTCACTTTTGACACTGACACACTTTTACCGTTACCGTTTTGACCCTTAGTTTGACGGTTGACCTGGCCCCTGTTTCACCAACGTGACAGGTGCGACGAATTGTAAAATCACTGTTGCTGACGTCACAGGCATCCATGAACTACGGTTACCGCTTACCATCGGGCGGGCCGTATTCCTGTTTGCCACCATCATTGTATTATTTAAAAAAACTTTATGATATCGGAAAAAATACAGATATTTCTCTTGCTAAGTTTATGACAATAGTCACAAGAAACACTACAATTGTCACGAAATTCCGACATAATATATAACTCATTACCTGTCAAGAATTACCTACAATTCTTCTAAATCTTTGACAAATGTCAGAAACTTCGCAGGAGGAATATCTGTTTTTTTCCGATATAATAAAGTTTATTTAAATAATACAATGATGGTGGCAAACAGGAATACGGCCCGCCCGATGGTAAGTGGTAATCGTAGCCCATGGATGCCTGTGACGTCAGCAATAGTGATTTTACAATTCGTCGCACCTGTCACCGATGTGAAATTGGGGCCTGTTTGTGTTTGTTGTATCTGTGTGTGTTGTGTGTTGCTGTTTGTGTATCCATTACATGCAGTGAATTACATGTAAATAGGTACAAATTGTTTATTTGTCAGAGTTTGCAAAGTGATGCTTAGGTAGTTGACAATATTACTGATTGTATTATCATATTCTTGCGATTCCGGTACATTAATAAACACAACTATTATTACTGCGTTAGTTTTTACTGTGACCATTGTAATAAGACAGGACTAGCAGTACGTGTAACTACCCTATGTAAATATAGCCTTAGGGCTCTACCTACTGAAACACGAAGGTAGCCCTTTATACTAAGTATATCGATCAAAGCGTCCATAGCCTACAATAACTACTTACCATCAAACAGATTATAAGCTTACCTACCACCGACGTGGTAATTATCACACCTTATAAGAGTCCCCCATCTGTCTGTTTGTATGTTTGCGATAAACTCAAAAACTACTGAACGGATTTTCATACAATTTTCACCTATCAATAGAGTGATTGTTGAGGAAGGTTTAGGTGTATAATTTGGTAACTCGTGCGAAGTCAGGGCAAACAATTTGACGAATCAGGAACAATTCTTCGCTAGTCATCATCGTCTTCTTCGCGTTATCCCGGCATTTTGCCGCGACTTATTGTAGCCTGGGGTCCGCTTAGCAACTAATCCCTAGAATAGGCGTAGGCATTAGTTTTTACGAAAGCGACTGCCATGTGACCTTCCAACCCATAGGGTAAACTAAGCCATATTGGGATTAGTCCGGTTTCCTCGGATGGCGTCCATTGAAGATAATATTTTATTTTGTATGAAAAATAGTATAATTTTTAAAAGTTGTTGAACTAGAGTGTCACCATTTGAGGAGTACAATCTATGTTTTAATTATTTGCTCGTGTTACAGGCCACACCCGGTATAAAACCTAGTCGATTTGGGTTACTGCGTGAGATTTTACTGTGTCCATTATAATACGTGCAGGACATGTAACTGCCCTATATAAACAGTAGCCACGACTCTGCCTACTCCTGGCCTACTCAAATACGTAGGTATGTAAATTTACTGAGTATATCGGACAAAAAAACAAAGTTAAGTCACACAAAGCATTGTGTCAAAGAGAATTATCAAAAACTAGCGACCCGACCCGGCTTCGCACGGGTTACACAAGACCTTAAGAAATTATACATTTAAACCTTCCTCAATAATAACTCTATCTATAGATGAAAACCCCATGAAAATCCGTTTATTTAATAGTTTTTGAGTTTATCGCAAACATACACACAAACTGACATACGCGGCGGGGGACTTTGTTTTATAAGGTGTATACAGTGTGTATGTCAAGAGTGAACAGGCACCTTCTGGGCGAGCTCGCTCCATCGTAGGCCACGTCTACGCCTCGGCTAGTCTGTGGCCATGAGTAAGCCCATTCATAATAATAAAAAAAAAAATGTAGTGATTATATAGTTCCCATGAAATTTTTTAAAACTATATATCACAACCGCGTTTAAGTGCTACGTACAATCGCCTGCGTTCGTGGTGAACCACTTTTAGACTCTATTCTAGTATATTAAGGTTCAAAGGAACACCGCTAACGTAGGCAATTGTACATGTATAATATGATAGTAGTGATGGTCTTACTGTCTTTAGATCGGCATATGCATAAGTAACCCATGCGGAGCCGGGTCGGGTCGCTAGTTTTTGATAATTCTCTTATGAACATACCATAATATATAATAATTTAAAAACAGTTGGGTTAGTACAATTATAATTGTATTATGACATTTATGACTTTAGCAGCATTTGTTGTGGATTAAGTTTTTGGAATTTTCTTCAAAATGGCGGAACTTTGGTGGTTGGCGAGGTCTACTCGCATAGCTTGTATAGAAAGTACCACGTTTTTATTGCTCTAAAGTGTATGCCATGGTTAGATGTAATAATTCCGTGTTCATTAGCCCCCGCGGCGATTAAAGGGGCGAGGACGACACACGGGGTTATGTAATTAACCGACTTTAATACAACGGTCTAACCTAGCCACTTGCACCGTTCCACAAACCCGGGGTAAAGCCGGTTAAACCGTTAACCCAGTGTCAAATTGTACTGGTAACCATGCTAACCAGGTTTAACCGATTAACTCCGGGTTAACGGGATGGTGCAAGTGGGCCTTAGGCGGTAGTGACTCAACCCACAAAGGAGGTCCCGGGTTCGAATCATGGCAAGGGCATTTACTTAAGTGAAGGAAGCTGAAGAGGTATGTCAGGATCGTATTAGCAAGTGGAAATCCGTGGTCACTGCCCACCCTTCCGGGAAATGGGAACATTCCCATGATTTGTTCGCATACCATACCTACATATGTATTCGAACAAATCATGTGATAAAATGTAATATGATTTCATCCGAACAAATCATGTGACATGGAAAGAATCGAACAGGAAAGACCCAAAAAACGTAATTACGTATCGACGAAAAACCGTCATACGTCCGCAATTAAACGTGCTTTAAACCCTCGCTCCCTCAGGGTGTAAATATTCCCTCCCCTTATTATAAAGTGAAAATTGAAAGCGGGCTTGTTCACACATGCCAGGCCAAGAACCCTGTCGGGTACACTGTTCGTAGCGACTACGCGCTACATACGGCGAAACCGTGGCTACGCGCTACGAGCGTAACCCGTACCACTTAGTGCCAATGAATGTGTAAAATTTTAGTAGTAGTAGTAAACACTTTATTGCATAGAGTTATATATTTGACAGAGGGAATGTCACTTAAGACAAACTGTGACACTGCAATGGCGGACGGTTTGAAAGTGTGCGTGTAGACGAGTGATACCATGTAACACAAATTCTCCCCTAATGGTGAAACAATTATTTTCAATATCGTCCTTGTTTTCAAATATTAAAATAGTACAGTTTTACGCTAGACGATTAAAAAAGTGTGTACCTAACTTATTTTATAGGTCTTGAAAATGCGCATTTGCACAATTACTTTGTGCAAATATTATTTTCAATACCTAATGATATAACTTGTAACATATCTGGTTTTAAACAAAAAATAAATATAAGGTAAATGTACTAGTGCTCGACATGTTAATACCCAATAGATGACACCTTGCTGTCACCTCTATTGACAATGATTTAAGTTTCAAGATGACTTGTACTGGACTGGGACCGCGTCGAGCACTATGACACTATGAGTATGTTTATCTTACATAACAAATAAACGTTAGCTATCAAAAATTATTCATGTAAACGTCTTTAATTTCCTTATTATCGGGAAATTACCATACCAACCTAGTTTGAAATGCAAAATCAATATTATTTAGCTATTTACCTAAATTTCCTAAATGATCTCTTGAATACATAATAATTTAATAAGAAGGGCAGCAATTACCCTACTTTCGGGAAATTACCCTATTCAACTTACTGGTCACACTCCTGTTTCGCATTTATAAACAATGAAATATGGAGATTTTATGTACTATACCGTGATAATTGATAAAATTAGCTATGAAAAGTGATTCCTTCACTTTTTTTCTTTCGATCGGTACAATTCTTGCAGGATTTAACTACGCATGCCGACATATTTTACATTTTTTCTTGGACAAATTTACTTTACTGACGTTTTGATCCGTCTGACGGCAAATTGGTGGATGAGGGCATTGAGATAACTGTCAATGTGTGTGTGTCATGCGTAAATACTAGGAAATTGGTGGATGATGGAATCACAGTTTTTGTCTTAGCAAAACTACGTCCGTAGTATTCTAGGTCCATGCTTTATTGTATAAAAATCAAAACAAAACTGGAAAAAAATTCGTCATTACAAAGGCGAACTTATCCCTTTATGGGGTCTCTTTCAGAAAACCTTTGAGCAATTGAAGGAGAATTGGAAACAATTAGAATTTGAAATTTAATTTTGCGGAAATCAGTATTCAAAGTAGTATGGTTCTACTGTACAGTCAGCAGCAGAAATTGCTAAGCGGACAAGATGTTCAAAATTACCTTGACACGCTCTTGTTCTGTTAACAATAAAGTCGCGTCAAGATCATTTAGAACACCTCGCCCGCTCAGCAACTTCTGCTGCTGACTGTACTGCAACCCATCTGTAACTAAACCCATGGGCCCGATTCGGATTTTGAAATAGACATCTATGAGATATAGACATCACCAAGATACGATAACGATATGTTTAAGTTCTAACCTGTCAAATTTGACATTTGGGCGATTCTGGAGATACTCTTGAACGATTTCCACAGGATAACCTTTGGTCCGTTTTCATAACTTTGGTTTTCGTAACTGGCTGCCAAAGAAGATTAATTTTAATATGACTTAGAGATCCAAATCACATCTAATAGATATCTTACTCTATCTAACGTAAAAGTGACATTGGTTGCCCGAATTGCGCTGCAAAAGAGAACTAGTTGATATCTAAACTATAACGTATCTTGTGAATATCTTGAAGTTCGAATACGGCAGCATGACACACAACGAAACCTTACACTCCATTGCTTACCAAATCTAACCCTTAGGCCGTTAGTGGCCGTTACCACAATGGATGCGATTCACACCGGGCTCCGATGTTTGAGCGAGACAACGCTATGCGCATTATAGCGACATCCCGCTCGCTCATCAAAGCGACATGCGAAACGCATCCAATATGATAACCGCCTACAATATCATATTACCCAAACGCGGGTAAATGGGGCGAACGAATCTGGACTTTATGTAAGCGCATTAAGGTTGATATTGGAAGGAAAGGAAATTGTGCGAAAATTTTGAAATCGAGTCGAGCGGATGGAAATGGGGCAAGGAATGCGATCTAAGGCATGAGCGGTAGCGATTTAGATGTACTATACATATGCACTCGTAATATAGTTACAACTTTCTCTTGTACAAACATCAACAGATCTAAGGGCCCGAGTCGGATTTTGAAATAGACATCTATTAGATATCTTTTAGACATAACTCGTAATATATTTACAACTTTCTCTTGTACAAACATCAACAGATCTAAGGGCCCGATTCGGATTTTGAAATAGACATCTATTAGATATCTTTTAGACATAACCAAGATACGATAATGATATGTTTAAGATCTAACCTGTCGAATTTGACATTTGCGCGATTCTGGAGATACTCTTGAACGATTTCCACAGGATATGACTTAGAGATCTCATTAATATCTAATAGATATCTTACGCGAGTCTTACTCTATCTAACGTAAAAGTGACATTGCTGGTTGCCCGAACTGCGCTGCAAAAGAGAACTAGTTGATATCTAAACTATAACGTATCTAGAATGGATCTATAGTACGCGTCGTCTCTTGTGAATATCTTAAAGTTCGAATACGGCAGATTTACTTTCTATATATCTCTTTCGCACTAATATGTCAGTACGAGCGTGATGCATAGAAAGGCTAAAGGCATCCTCTACCAGTCAACCAGAGACCATGTACTTGTTGTGTATTACATTACTCTTTGACACTATTTAACCCTAAGCATCCTAGAATCTAACCTAGGTATTTATAGGTCACCCGGACGGGTCTCGTCCTGACAACTTTACTCCTGTTTTAATCGGCAAAGATCAGACGTTAAATTAAAAATTCATATCCCCCTATACGCTAACCCAACGCGAGGGTGAATTCCTAAACAATCAAATACCAACCTTAACTTTTTGATACAAAGTCGAATATTGTTCGAGCGGAATACAGCCAAAGCATTTCAAACTAGTGTTGGTAGGAAGTCAAGTCTTTTGAGTCTAAATTTGAAGAAAATTTGGTATTTATTCGTTTTTGGCCATTTCTATTTTTTGTACACCCAACTTGCATTTTAGAATTTGGAATTATTATTACAGAATTACGAGTTCTTTCAATTCTAATAATACGAGAATATAATATAATAAGAGAAAGTGTCCCTAAAATTTCATACAATTTTTTTAGGGTCATAGAAGGTTGTATTGAAAACCGTAACCAAAAGGACAAACAATTTTGGAGTAAATGGAGAAGCTCGTGATTCCGAGTAGACATTAATATAAAAACCGGCCAAGTGCGAGTTGGACTCGCGCACGAAGGGTTCCGTACCATAAAGCGAAAAAAAAAACGGAAAAAAATGCAAAAAGAAAACGGTCACCCATCCAAGTACTGACCACGCCCGACGTTGCTTAACTTTGGTCAAAAATCACGTTTGCTGTATGGAAGCCCCATTTAAATCTTTATTTTATTCTGTTTTTAGTATTTCTTGTTATAACGGCAACAGAAATACATCATCTGTGAAAATTTCAACTGCCTAGCTATCACGGTTCGTGAGATACAGCCTGGTGGCGGACGGACGGCGGAGTCTTAGTAATAGGGTCCCGTTTTACCCTTTGGGTACGGAACCCTAAAAATTGCCAATTCTAACACAAACGTTTTTGGTACAACTTCAATAAATAGATATGCACTTTTACGAGATTCTGTGGCAGTTAAGAAAACTTCCGAAAGTCCCGAGTCGAGTTCTTTATTTAGTTTTTTTAATGCTACTTAGACGGACTCGACCCTTGGATTTAAGGCTCCGTCAACAATTTTGTTGATTTTTTCGTAGATTTTATCTAAATTAAATAAGCAAATAAAAATAAATATTACAGGACATTTTTTACACAAATTGACTGAGCCCCACGGTAAGCTCAAGAAAGCTTGTGTTGTGGGTACTCAGACAACGATACATATAATACATAAATACTTAAATACATAGAAAACAACCATGACTCAGGAACAAATATCTGTATCATCATACAAATAAATGCCCTTACCAGGATTCGAACCCGGGACCATCGGCTTCATAGGCAGGGTCACTACCCACTAGGCCAGACCGGTCGTCTGTCTGTCGCTAAAAATATATGTAATAACATACATACATACATACAATCACGCCTATTTCCCGGAGGGGTATATGTAATAAATAAAGCTGCGAATAATATAGGCTTTATTGTATGGTGTACTTAACCCATGAATTTTACATAAAGATATTTTGTTGTTTGCAAAAAAGATGTTTTGCAAAAAAAAATTAGAGCTATCTGAAAAGGACTCAAGTCTCTACAACAGACTCGAGACGCTAACAAGTTGAAAAGAACTCGAGACGTTAAAAGAGTCTGAAATACCGAGTCGAGTCTAAAAAGAGACTTAAAGCGAGTCTTGTCCAACACTATTTGAAACTCTTTGCATGAGATACAAAATTGATATCCGCTAGACTGGCTCGGGCCTATAATGAAGCTACATTATGATTATCGACTCTACAGTTAAAGACTTAAGGTTCGTTTCGGGTTGTAGTTTTGTAATAAATATAACAAAAGCTATATTCGATTCTCAACTCTAAATGTTAACAGTTAAGGTTTAGTTTAAGTTGTAGGTGTTTTTGGTAAAAAAAGCTTTTTAAGATATTAGTTACAAAAATGTTACTCGTAAACGTGTTAGCGAACGATGAACCGTATACAGGGTGATTGTGGGGTGACATATTGATGGGTCGGATAGACACCTCTATGGCTTGTCATTTAATGTTCCGTTAAAAATGACAGAATGGAAAATGGTAAGTAATATTATACTACGTTTTTTTAGCATTAGTTAAATTGTAAACAATCTTGGCGTGACTTTTTATTGAAAAACGCTTAAAAAATATGCTTAGTAAATATTACTTCTTACTCTTATTCGACCTAAAGAATATATATGACCATGCTATAATTCGTCAATTATTGAAATCGTATCATAGAATAAATTTAGTTTATAGGTGAATATAATTAAAATTTAGTATAAGGTGGCCAGTTATTAACTGGTGGCTGGTAATTGACGATTTACTCTAAAGGTTACATAATTGGTGTAACTTACTTTTCAAAAGTATTTAAAAAATAAGTCACGATCGAAATATAGATTATAGGTACCTAAGAATTTGTGTCAAGGGCCGCCATTTTTCAATTACACATTTTTTCATCAGATTTGGGAATTCGTATGTTATTTCTATTCAGAATCATGAGCCCTTTCTATCCTAATAGTAGAAAAAAGTGTTATTAGTCAAAAACATGCGTAATAATATGATTATTAGCTATTTTCGTGATGATAAGCTGCAAAACGCGCCGGCAATGGATATTCGTACAACATTGCCGGAATGACCTTGAGCGCGTCACACCCCGCGCCGTTCATTGAACTTTTAGGTTATGTCAAGAAATAACGCGTTAGCGTGGAGTGCTCACCAGGGATCGGAAATTCGGATGCTTTTATACCTAAACTTAGAAAATTGCCGGAAAAAGCTCAGCAAGTATGGAGTCGGCTTCTTAAAAATATTGTTTTAATTAGAAATGCACCGGATATCCGGTTACTATCCGGTATCCGGTCTATCCAGCCATTATTTTACTATCCGGCTGGATACCGGATAGTGACCTTCTATCCGGCCGGATACCGGATAGTAACATTGCTTGATTTCGCAGTAAACAAATTAGATTTAAGAAACAGACACGGTCATAATCGTACTTGTTTATTTTTAAAACAATTTAACCTCGTGCCGCCCACCATACAATATTATAGCCAAGGAAATTAGAATCTTGTTGTGTTTTCAATTGGGTTCATTTTCATTTGTTCGAAAATTTTACGAGACAAATGAAATGCTACCTACTTTCTTTTTAATTAAGGTTGATATTCCATCGAAACTGAGTGTACATCCTAATGTACATTGGGCGGCACGAGGTTAATCATTCCACTGACTTGCGCGCGCACTCATTTCGAACCTAGGAGTGAGTCCCCGCGAACGTTTACTAGGAAACAGGTCAAACCTCCAGAATGCGCACCTGAAAAATCGAAATGTAGGTATAGTTCCGCTGGCCGAATATTCGGCGGCCGGATACCGGATATTCGGCCGATGGTCAGGCCGAATATCCGGTATCCGGTATCCGGCCTAACAACTATCCGTTGCATCTCTAGTTTTAATTATTTAAATAATCACGAAATAGTGTTAACTGTCAAAATATTTAGTTTATGACTATTTTCAGCGATTTTGTTAACATACCTACACATTGGTAAACAGTTTTAACTACAAACAGGGTGTAACAAAAAAATTACCGCATACCACATTATTTGTAAAACAGCTGAAATATGTTATTTAAATACTTTAATTTGTATGTGATATGATCCTAATTGCCGGTATTCTGGGATATCCCGGTAAATTTATTAGCAAAATTAAATTGAGTCCGCCTCCATACTACTCAACAACAACGCGGTGTAGGTTGCGCAACCCTGGTGCTCACTCTATACATCGTATCTTATCTTATGGCTTCCGGGGGTCTGAAGCGCTGGTCGCCTAGTGGTAAGATAAAAACATATAAACACAGTATAAAAAACCTAACCTATAGTACGTTTTTTTAGCATTAGAAATAAGGTAAACAATCTTGATGTGTCTTTTAATTGAAAAAGACATTTTAAAAATAAGTTACGGCAAATATGTAACAATTATGAATCTAATACGATCATTTATAGTCTTCTGCTTTCATAGTAATAGTTTTTGATTTTTAAAAAGCGTTTTTCAATTAAAAGACATGTCAAGATCGCTTACCTTCTTGCAAGTTCTTTCTAATGCTAAAAAAAAAGAACTATAGGGTACCGCCAGCAGCGGGGCAGGGCCCAAGCTGCCGATGGTCAGGGCCGCAGAGTGAGGAATACGCGCCGTGTCCAAAATTACCGCCTTCTGCATCTGACCCTTGATCCAACCACCATGATGGCCATACGATGTTTTCCTTCACCGAAAAGTCATATGGTAAGTACATCGTACATAAGTTCCGACAAAAGGTGACAATCCATTTCCAACGACAGCTGCATTACGTTCATTTTTACTATGGAAATTGACAATAATAGCGACGTCTTCAGTACTAGTAGTGCAGCTGCAGTCAGAAATGGAATGTTACCAAAACTCATCGGTGCGAGCCGGGGTTTGAGCCCGCGACCTCCGGATTGAAAGTCGCACGCTCTTACCGCTAGGCCACCAGCGCTTCCACTATGTAATTCCCCAAGGCATCTAAGTCGAGGTCGCCCCCTCTGTTGAATGGGGTATAATTATTATAACATTAATTACGGAGTCAATTAATATTAATTAATTGCTAAATTCGTTTGTACGTTCGTTAAATTTAACGAACGGTGTTCGTTTTAAAGATATCAGTTACTAGTTTATTAGAATAAGTGGGTTTTGTATTATTATTATTACACTGCCGTATTCGAACTTCAAGATATTCACAAGAGATGACTCGTACTAGATCCATTTTAGATGCGTTATAGTTTAGATATCAACTGGTTCTCTTTTGCAGCGCAATTCGGGCAACCAATGTCACTTTTACGTTAGATAGAGTAAAATATATATTAGATGTGAATTGGATCTCTAAGTCATATCCTGTGGTTTTTAGAATAGTCTCGATGAGTATTAATTGCATGTGGAAAGAAAAATACAGTCAGAGATAAAAGCTTGTACCAAAAATGAAATTTTTGCCTAAAACTTATTTTTAACTAAATAATAGTCGTAGTTATATTAAATAAATTTCAAAACAAGTTATCTTTTCCATTTCAGGTAAGCTGTTTTACGAGTAAAACTCTGTGGTAAGGTTCATCATCATCATCATCTCAGCCATAAGACGTCCACTGGTAAGGTTATAACTCTTCAATTACATTAGCACCGAAGTAAGTAGATTGGTTAACATTATATATTTATGTCAAAGTTGTTTATACGACAACGGTTTCACTCACTTGAATTTTTAGTCGCTATTGGCGATTAATTAATTTTTTTGGTTAAATTCAAGTGAGTGAAACCGTTGTCGTATAAACAATTTAAAATATGTCTCACGAAAGTTTAATATCGATTATGTCAAAGTTTTAATATTTTGTACTGAGGTTATGTTTTAATCAATAAACGTTTCATTAATTGTTAAGGGAATGAGTGAATTGCAAACAAAAGAGTAGTTTCCACAATCAGAAATGTCTTCAACATTAAAGGTGGCCACTGACGAGCCTTCCAACAGTCCAAATAGCGTGGCTTCTTGCCAAAATCGGTCCGTTTAATATTAGGATGCGTCCATTTGGATGAATCCATCGTAACGGCATCCATTTGGAAGGCTCATCAGTGGTCTGCTTAAAATATCTGTAATAAAATAAATATTGCACATACAATCATTTACAACACTCTTACATTTATATATATATATATATAATATATTTAGTGTAACTCAAATGCTAACAGAAATTTCACACTTTTACAGTAAACATTAAGCTTTAAGTATTTAACAAAACGAAAATGTTGTATTTTTCTCCCATACAAAATGCCTATGTCCCCACAACAATTCATTGTAAATAAAAATTCAAAACTTTTGTGTAAATTGGCTTCGTTATTTTTTAAGACATCTTTTATACAAACAAAAACTTATAATAAAAAGGTTTGTTAGACGGTTTTAACGTATATTTTATATAACAACATGATATTTAGACTATTTAGAGTTATATTTAACGTTTTAATTACCAACGCCAAAAATATCATTTATGGTACAAGCTTTTATCGCTGACTGTACTTTTCTTTCCACAGACAACTAATACTCATCGAGACAATTCTAAAAACACCAAACATAATTATGTTTCGTTGTTTTATCACAGAGTTCCTATGGCCACCTCCGGTCTCCATCATCTGATCAGCTCTATGACACCATAATATTGCATTGTCAACCGATTTACGCATGTATGCAAAATTTCAGCTCAATCGGAAACCGGGAAGTGGATCAAATTTAACTTGCAAGATTTAATTACACACAGACAGACAACGGTCAAGTGAAACCAAATAAAAGCTTGTAAAAACACCGTTATTACGAAGTAACGATATTTCAAGCTGTCGTCAGCCTTTTTAACCAACAGGCTTCGAGAATGCCATAAAATTCGAATAAATTTATACGAAATCCACCAATAGCAATAAGGAATTACTAGACGAAATTCACCAATCTCATGATTGTACTCCATTTGCGAAATTCGGAAAAAAGATGGCGCTTGTGAGAAAAGAAACGACTTGGTGAAAAAGTTAAGGATAACACACACGGATCAGTTAACGTGAGGAAAGTGATAATTTACTTTAAAAGTTTTATATTTAGTGTCCCGTACCCTAAGGGTAAAAACGGGACCCTGTTACTAAGACTCCACTGTCTGTCTGTCTGTCACCAGGCTGTATCTCACTGAAAGCTTACAGTTGAAATTTTCACAGATGATGCATTTCTGTTGCCGATATATAAAAACAAATACTAAAAAGTACGGAACCCTCGGTGGGCGAGTCCGGCTCGCACTTGTCCGATTTTGTTAAACTTTTATATTTCCTGATTTCTATTTTTAACTTTTTAAAACGACGTCACTGTCGAAATAAAAACATTATTTAAATACTTTTTAAAAGGATTTAATTCTTGTTAGTGTTCCGTACAAAACTTTGTTCACGGAACACTTATGGGATCACTTCGGTCTTGCGAATCAGTTAAATACGTTTTTCTCAGAGACCGTTTGTTTTTACTTTTTATGATGTAAATTCTCAGCAAAAACAGCAGAATCGCTAACCCCGTTCGCGACCCCTGGCAGACATCGGACCCTCATTGTGAATAATAAAATTTAACTGTCTTCCCGTGCGTCATTAGGCCTCCGCCCTTAATTAAACGGTTAAATACTTAAAATAAGGCTCAGGGCTTCGGAATATAAATCATTATGTCATTTTCTGGGAATTTGGTTAGTAATAATACCGTAAAATGTGCCGACTTTGCGCCCCATTGGGGGTAAAGGATGACCAGGCCGTGTCCGGGCCGGAGTGGCTGGCACACTGAATCAGAGTTGCCGCAAATCGTGCTCAATGGCGTGCAATAGGAGAGGCCCTATGTCCAGCAGTGGACGAGAGTAGGCTGATGATGATGATGATGAATAAAGTCAAAAACTATTTGCCTCCAGTGATATCTGACCTCCAGCCGCTCTCGATTTGATTTATTACGTCCCATTTTCATTTATTTTCAAATTATTTTAATAAATTTTCGTTCGCAGATGTTTCGCTAGATAAAAAATAGTATTGGATGACAGATACACAGATCGTCCTACAGGCCAATTCGAGTTTTAGTTATTCGATCTATTTCCGATATATTACTGATTCGTGTACCTGTTGCCGTTATTAATATCGACAAAAAAACAGCAAAAAATGTCACGTATGTTGTATGGGAGCCCCACTTAAATATTTATTTCGTTGTTATAGCGGCAACAGAAATACTAGCCATCTGTTGTCTTCTGTTAAAATTTCAACTGTCTAGCTATCACGTTTCATGAGATACAGCCTGGTGACAGACAGACGGACAGAGGACGGAGGAGAGACGGAGAGTCTTAGTAATAGGGTCCCGTTTCTACCCTTTGTGTACGGAACCCTAAACACGATTGTATATGACCACCATTTTTCTGTGTTATGACCCGGCTTGGTTACCTGTATTGGTTTAAAAAAACAAAAGATACTTTATGCAAAGTAGGCAGCAAAGGTACACTTTTGTAAGAATACCTTTCCTTTGTTTACCTTGTGTAGGGTTTCTGAATATTTTCTTTTGTTCGGTTTGCTTACATAACAGGGAAAGTCTGCCGTGTTTTGGCAACATTTGTGTTTGAAAACATCTGTTTTGTTCTAAATATAGCTAGTGTTTTTTATTTGAAAGCAGCCATATAAAGAGAGTAGTCTAAAATAACAAAGCCTAATCACTACACCTTATAAAACAAACTGCCGTATTCGAACTTCAAGATATTAACAAGAGACGACACGTACTAGATCCATTCTAGATACGTTTTAGTTCAGATATGAACTAGTTCTCTTTTGCAGCGCATTTCGGGCCACCAATGTCACTTTTACGTTAGAAATAGAGTTACGTCATATCCTGTGGGAATCGTTCAAGAGTATCTCCAGAATCGCGCAAATGTCAAATTTGACAGGTTAGATCTTAAACATATCGTTATCATATCTTGGTGATGTCTAAAAGATATATATTTAAATACGAAGCTAAAGTGATAGTAAACCCAGCATCCGTTATCCAAATTAGACACAAATGTCTGCATCAGCTCGGTCGATACGGCGTTGACCCTGCCCGCTTACACATAATTATAGTACAACATGGAGGCCAATTTGAACGTTATGATATCAAAATGATGTAATAAACCTAGTATGAATTTAATCGGTTGTCAATGTCAAGCAAATATAATAAAAAAATAACGGATTGCTCTCTGGGAGTGCCGACAGAAGTGAAAACTCAATGACTAGTCCAAAATGTCTGCAGCACTATGTATAATTGACTCATCCTCCTTTCTACTGAAAAACTTTAGTTCCGAAATTGCTGGTCAGTAAGCTTGTTTAAAATTCGAAATTCAAATTTGTAGCGTTAATTGTTTAAAATTCGAAAAGATTTTATTTTATTATTTATTTATTGATAATGGGAAACAAACAGCGAAAAATAACACATATAGATAATTACAGTTAAATATTACATAAGCCAAAACAGTTTCCACTAATTAATTAGCTCATTATGGTTGCTCAGACAAGACTTGTTTATACAATTCAATTCAATTTCATTCAAAAAATTAAAATATAAATGTGACATGCATTAATTTAATTTTACAATAGTAAACTATCAAAATCAGTATGGTATTAGTTTTGCTCTATTAGCTGTAGAGTAATATATTATTAGTTCATTCGCTCTTAATTGCAGAAACAAATTTTTGTACTGAAATTGTAAAGTTACCTTGCAGACCTCGCATCTAATAATTTTTGGTCATGATATTTTGAGTTTTATTCACCAGTACTAGAGTTCACTTTTATTAGCGATTTCATCAAGATGTAGCTTTATTGAATTATAGTTATTTGAGTGATATAAAGTTAGAATATATATAGGGTCAAGCAGATCTTGTCAGTAGAAAAAGGCGGCAAATTTGAAGAATGTAGGCGCGAAGGGATATCGTCTCATAGAAAAATTTAATTTCGCGCCTTTTTCTACTGACAAGATTTGCTTGACCATCTATAACTGCGAGATCCTCGTATTTCAACCCGTACAAGATTAAAATCTTTTTGAGTTTTTCTTTATTGATTTAAAAAAATGTCATCTAAATGAGTGGCCATCTAAACGTTACGGTCACGTGATCGCTGTCTCCAGTTTATAATTTTTTCCTCACCTCAGAAAGTGCCCAGCGCCTCTAAAGAAGTTTTCACTTCAATACACAAAAGCTTGAAAAAATAATTTGTAAAACTTTTTTTTAAGTACCTACTTTGTTTATCTAAATAGTCTGTATTGTTCATCGGAGCGTAGTTAGGAGCGTCAGACGTGGCGGAGAATCCAGTGTCGATTCTTAAGGGCGGGTACCGAGGACGCGGCTTAAGTGACGAGGCTTAGCGAGGTCGTTAGACATTTTTTTGGTGGAATACCTAAATCTTAACCAACTATTTTGGCTCAGTGATAAGAATCTTGGCCTCCGAAACGAGAGCGTGCCGCCTGTCCCGATCCTGTGCAATTTCCTGCCAGTTACTGCCCACTCGATGGCTACCAGTCGGTCGTCCCAAGAATGCCCTCTTGACAGCCCGATCATCTCCCATTCTGAGTAGGTGACCGAAGCGAATTCTGCAGGCTTTCGTTTCGCCGACGATATTGGATAAAATTTGATGGAAGCCATTTTTCATGGCTACCTCATACATCGCTGGTTGTGGTGCAGTTAGCAACGTAAAAATATGTTCCGTGCGTTTAGTAATAAGTATCTTGTAATGTATTTCTACCCACTATGAATAACATGTTTTCTTTTGTGTACACTGTATGCTTAGTCTTAGTTTTAACATGTAAATTTTCTCATGTAAGTGAATCTTGTAATTCTTTATGAGAAATAAAGTTCTTTAAACCTAACCTCTACACAATGAGCCAACGCCGGCCACTCCAAGGGACGCAGCCATGCGGTAGAATGAGATAGCAATATCACTTGCTCCCTCTAACGCATAAATGCGTCCCTTGGAGTGGCCGGCGTTGGCCCATCGTGTAGAGGAGCCATTAAAGATTTGGCCTTTCCCTTTATGTGACATTACAAATTGTAAAACTTCCGTGAGACACAGACATACTGAATATGTTAAGAGAGGGTCACTCACGTCACTCACTATTTTAAGTCAAATAATGCTCGACATGTATTGTGTCACTCCGTATTGAGGAGTGTCATCAAGAGCTTGCGTTGACGGTGATGGACCGGCGCAGCGGCGCCACGGAGTGAAACGTATCGAGCGTTTTAAATGCGTGAGTGATCCGTTGGGAATTGTGGGCGTATCATACTATCGGCAGCACATCAGACCTTCAATCGTGGATGACATATTCGACTCACAATCTTTACTGCACAAGACTTATTACAAATCACAGCACACGATACGTTTCTTATCTTAAAGGGGCCCACTGATTAACAGTCCGCCGGACGGTATCGGCCTGTCAGTTAGAACAAAATTTTGACAGTTCCGAACAACAGACAGGCCGATACCGTCCGGCGGACTGTTAATCAGTGGGGACAGTGGGCCCCTTAAGCAAACCAGTGGATTAGGCCCAGGAGCCGCCACAGACGCCATCTTCTCCCCTAGTTCTATTTCTCAAGGTTTGCATGATAAAACGCCTCTTGAAGGCGATAGATGGCATATTTCAGCCATTCTCCGACATATATTTGATATTGAAAATTGCGATAAATTATATGACTTGCACATATTTTAGAGGACTTCTCAATGTTAAATACAGTATGTTATAATCGGAGTTTTAACCCCTTGACCGCCAAACTGCGCGGGGACCTCCAATGTCAACCAAGGTCCACGGTGACACACACGCGAGGCGCGAGGTACCGCTAAAGGCCTATATGCACCGGATGTTGTAAATTAGCCTCCTAAGTGTAAGGTAGGGTTGCCAGATGGTCGGGATTTGGCGGGTTTCTCCCGATTTTTGCATGTGTTCCCGATTCCCGACGAAGGGAAAATCATCCCGAAAAACAGCTTCACGTTATAAAACAATAGTTTCAGGTTCCTAACTGTCGTCGAGCGAGCGAGCGACCCGCGTCGAGCTCGTAGCTAACGTAGTGCCAATAATGTAACATATCGTTGTTTTTAATGCAATTACTTTAATTTAAATGTTTTTTTTTCCGACTTAAGTCCGAATATCCCAAAAAAATTATATTTTTTCCCGATAATAGCGCCTTTAGATCTGGAAACCCTAGTGTAAGGCCTGAGTCACACCCCGGACACTGGCGATCAAATGTATGAAACAAACGCGTTCCTACGCGGACAGCTAAGCTCGTGTAGGTGAACGCGTACTATGCTTGTGTGAGTGAGATAAGACGTGCGAGGGTTCTCGCCATTTTGTTGTCAAGTTCGATGACCTCAGTGACTCAAAACTTATTGCACGAATTAGGAATAAATAAGAATCGTATTATGCTGTTAGGTGGGTATCTAAGCTCGATTTATACAATAGTTTCCTATTTTGAATCGGTATAAACGAAGTAACAAAATTTTTGTAAGGAAATCAGGCCACCAAAATATTACGTAAGTTGAAAACATGATTTTTTGTTCATATAGATATTGTGTTGTTTTCAGTGTGATCTGATAGGTTTTGTAAATATTTGTTTAATATTTGAATATTTTACGTGGCCTCCGCTCTGCGCACCGCACCGCGTCGTCGCGTCCTTGCCAGCCGGTAACTGTGAGTGTGAGGTAACCGAGAGCGGGTGGGCGGCACTTTCAACGGGAGGCAGGGAGTGTCCATACTGTACGTTAATACTCTTTATTATACTGTGCCTGAGTGGACGCTCGAGTTGGGCGTGCAGCGGTGCGGGGCGTGCGGCATGCATGTTAAACGAATGCAAACTATAGGAGCGGCTTTAGTGCACGCTGCTCAAATCACTTGTGAGTCTGACGCTATGCTGCACGCCCCGCCAAACGCTCCGCTCCGAGCGTCCACTCAGGCCTTACACTAAGGCCCAGCCATACAAATTCAAAATCCATAATTTGCCACTGAAATTTGAACCTACGGTGTAGAAAATATAGCTGAATTTGCGTTGCTTGAAAATTGAACGAAACAATGCAAAAGCGACTCTGTCCCAATTGAATATGCTTGAAATATATTGAGTCTGACGTTTCGAACGTGACGTCACGTTCGTGATTACAGGCAGACCGGTGAGGAATTGTATCAACAAGCCAGCTACAACCGGTAAGCGGTAAGCGGTAGCGTAAACCGGTTGATTGTGACACTCTCTAATCAAATAATATTGTAACATCTGTATATTGACATTGCATAATCTGACAATAAATGATTACTTACTTACTTACAATTCCTCGCCAGTTTGCCTATAACCACGAACGTAACGTCACGTTCGAAACGTCAGGCCATATAAATAAACGTAAGTTTTACGCGATGAAGTCCCGTGTTAGTTATAAAAACGTCGACATTTTGTTGCCTCTTGTGACTTGGACTGCAGTAATGAGAACCTTATCTGCGAGACAAAAGAGATTGAAAGAATAAGGGAACCGAGATAATTCGGATGCCGATGCCGCCATACCGTACCGTACAATAGTAGTAGTATACTATTGAATAGTATACTACAGCAGGCACTCCTATGTCCATATGGCACTTGTCCCACCAAAAGCGAGTAAGCGATTAACTATCGGCGATTTTCTCGCCCAAGAAACGAACAAAAGATTAGGATCCTGTGTTAGTAAAAGAGACACATATATTAATAGTTCATCGCTGGCTGTTCACACTGCCGGCGAGAACACTCGCTCTACTAGTTTGTCGCCGCGATAAGATAAAACTAGCTCAGCGGTACTCGCTCGGCGATGCTCGCTTCGTAGTTAGAACTCAAGCTGCGAGACCAATCAGTCTGCGTGTTCGGCTACGCTGTACCGTCCGAGCGAGTGACGCGAGAAATAGCCCGTCGCACTCGAACACTCGCCTATAGCCGAGCGACAAAACTATTGGAGCTAACACTCGCTTCTTGCCGCTCGCCCACTCGTTTCTAAGTAGTTTATCGTTCTACTCGCTTACCGCTCATCGTCGGTGGTGGGACAAGTGCCTCTATTGCGAAAAGTTTGGAATAGATAGATAGATAGATACCTAATATTTTATTTCTGATGGAAAGAAAATGTAGGTACATGTTATTTTTCCTTAAAAATTGCAGAAATTCACAAAAAGATCGTAAAGTGTATATAAACAAAATTTAAAGAATAATAAATAATTAAGTATAGTAAATTTATAATGTCAAAAATATTTTTTTTATTCATATATTTTTTTTTAAATTATGAATGGGCTTACTCATGGCCACAGACTAGCCGAGGCGTAGACGTGGCCTACGATGGAGCGAGCTCGCCCAGAAGGTGCCTGTTCACTCTTGATTTGAAGGTTGCCGGGTTATAAGAACACGGAAATATAGACGCCGGCAAGGAATTCCATTCCTTGGCAGTGCGCATAAGGAAAGTAGAAGCAAAGCGCTTCGTGCGAATTGGTGGAATATCTACCAAGTAAGGATGGAAACCGGCCGTGCGTCTAAAAGTCCGATGGTAGAATGGGGACGGTGGAATAAGCTCGTGTAGCTCTTGGGCACACTCCCCGAAGTGCAACCTGTAGAATACCGACAGGCTGGCGACTTTCCGCCGATGGGCCAAAGACTGAAGCTCAGCCGTTAGCTTCTTGTCGCCAATCATCCTCCTGGCTCTGCGCTCCACTGAGTCCAAAGCGGCGAGTTGGTATTTAGCTGAGCCATCCCACAGGTGGCTGCAATACTCCATACACGACCGGACTTGAGCTTTGTAAAGTGTTAGAAGCTGTCCAGGTGTGAAGTATCGCTTCACCTTATTTAGGACGCCCAGCTTTCTGGCCGCAGTTTGTGCTTTAGACTCAATGAAGCTGCCGAAGCTGAGGACTGAACTCAGCTCCATGCCGAGGAGTTCCAGGCTGTCGGCAATAGGTACAGATGCACCCCGGAAAGAAGGAGTCAGGTCGAATGGACTCCGTTTTGCGGAAAATAGACACATCTGCGTTTTGGAGGCATTGAACGTGACCAGATTGTCATCACCCCACTGGGAAACGAGACTAAGGGTCAAGTTCATTCGCTCAACCATGGCCTCTCTCTGTGAACGTATATCCTCCCTGCTGTCCCCTGCACTAGCCAAATATCTCTCAACAACCGTACTGTCATCTGCATAACCTACAATGCTGGGTTGCAGCATGTCGTTAATGTGGAGCAGGAAAAGGGTTGCGGAGAGAACAGACCCCTGAGGAACACCGGCGTCAATGGCCATGAGGTCTGAAGAGCAGCCATCAATAACTACTCTGATCGACCGTTCACTCAAGAAATCAGATAGCCAGCTACAAAAGTCAGCAGGGATGCCGTATGCAGGAAGCTTGCTAAGGAGACTTGCGTGCCAAACCCTGTCAAAGGCCTTCGAGATGTCCAGTGAAACAGCAAGCGCTTCACCGTTCCTCTCGATGGCCTCGCCGCAGCAGTGCGTGACATACGCTAAAAGATCCCCAGTAGACCGACCTCGGCGAAAGCCATATTGACGGTCACTGAGCAGATCATTTGCTTCGAGGTATGCCAGCAGCTTGCCGTTAAGTACCCTTTCCATGACTTTACAGAGCATGGAGGTAATGGCGATTGGTCGGTAATTGCAGGGATCAGCACGACTACCCTTCTTGGGTACTGGCTGCACGTTTGCAAGCTTCCAGGATTTCGGCACCGTTCTTGTTTGGAGAGAGAGGCGGTACAGGCGTGTCAGTACAGAAGACAACTCAGGCGCACACTGCTTTAGTACACGTGCAGGTATACCGTCTGGTCCACTGGCCTTATTCACGTCAAGATTCTGCAGAGCTCGGCGTACCTCTTTTTGATGAATAGCAATTCTCTGCATAGAGGAACTGCATTGAGGTAGCGTAGGTGGAAGTTTTGAGCCTGCGTCTAGGTAGGCTTCTTGTCGCCAATCATCCTCCTGGCTCTGCGCTCCACTGAGTCCAAAGCGGCGAGTTGGTATTTAGCTGAGCCATCCCACAGGTGGCTGCAATACTCCATACACGACCGGACTTGAGCTTTGTAAAGTGTTAGAAGCTGTCCAGGTGTGAAGTATCGCTTCACCTTATTTAGGACGCCCAGCTTTCTGGCCGCAGTTTGTGCTTTAGACTCAATGAAGCTGCCGAAGCTGAGGACTGAACTCAGCTTCATACCTAAGAAGTGGTTTTATTTTGTTATAAAAATTGTATAAATAAATAAATTGTGCTGCAAAATGAAATAAAAAAATATACAAATCAAATTAAAAATCGAAAAACGCTTGACATGTTTCACTCCGTACCGGGGAGTGTCATCGGGAGCTTGCGTTTCCTCTTGATTTGAATTATTTTATTCGAATTACCTCTTTTCCGCACTTGTATCGTAAATAACTATTACTGTGCATCATACACTTAAAATGACAGAAAACGAAATACAGTTAAAAGCTAGATAAAACAAGAGACGGTCTTATCGCTAAAAAGCGATAATATTATACCTACTTACTTTTTAAAGCACATTTATATACTGCCTGGCGTCCGTTGGCTCGTTGGGTGGACGCCATTAAATAAATAAATATGTAAATATTTAAATATTTATTTATTTATATAAACTTTATTGCACAATAGAAAAACTTATCGTACAAAAGGCGGACTTAATGCCAAAAGCATTCACTACCAGTCAACCTTAAAGCAAAGCAGAGAGATATAAATAAATATTATAGGACATTCTTAAAGTGACATTCCATTTCCAACTGCAGCTGCAATACTGTTCATTTTACTATGGAAATTGACAATGACAGCGACGCGTTTCCATAGTAAAATGAACAGTATTGCAGCTGCAGTTGGAAATGGAATGTCACTCTTACACAGATTGACTAAGTCCCACAGTAAGCTCAAGAAGGCTTGTGTTGTGGGTACTCAGACAACGATATAAGTATATAACATATAAATATGTACTTAAATACATAGAAAACAACCATGACTCAGGAACAAAATATCTGTGTCATCACACAAATAAATGTCCTTACTGGGATTTGAACCCAGGACCATCGGCTTAACAGGCAGGGTCACTACCCACTAGGCCAGACTGGTCGTATTCGGATGATTGCGGGTCACTTCTGGATGAGATTGGCTCAGGACCGGGATAAGTCGAAGAGAGGCCTATGCTCAGCAGTGGGCGACAAAGGGCTGATATGATGATGATGAAACTTGAATCCCCGATGCTTGAAACAATGTAACCCTCTTTTCGGAGTCGGTTAGACAAAACTTGATACATTACAATACATTGCAAGGGAAGCAGGAAAGCGTTTTCTAACTTTAGCCTTTGATCTTCCGTATAATGAGCCGCTTATATTGCTTCTTATGAAGATATGTATTATATATTATACCTTTAAATTTAAATAAGCAATTCTTTTACATTTATTTATACCGGGTGTGGCCTGTAATATGAGCAAAAATTAAAGTGTAGGCTGTACTCCTCATACTGACCAACATTTGTTCAGCGACTTTTAAAAATAACTTGTGGTTTGATTTTTAATACACTTTAAGTTTATTCTAAGTATATTGTATTGCGAATTCTGTTATGTTTAAGGCGTGATAAGCAACGTCAATCACAATGATAAGGCGTGGCGATGGCGTCCATTGAAGATAATATTTATTTTGTATGAAAAATAGGGAGTTTAAATACTTCATAATTTTTAAAAGTTGTTGAACAAAAGTATCACCGTTTGAGGAGTACAATCTATGTTTTAATTATTTGCTCATGCTACAGGCCACACCCGGTATAGATAGGTATATTAAAGATAATGATAAAAAATAGTTTATTCAAGTAGGCATATTACACTGCGCTTATGAACGTCAAATAAAGCTATACCAGCTCCAACCCTGCACCTCTGCCTCGAGAAGATTACTGAAGTGAAAACTTCTTTAGCGGCGGTGTGCACTTTTTGTGATGGGGAAAAAATGTTAAACTCGCGACAGGTCACGTGACCGTAAGATTCGTAAGACGGACACGTGACCTCATCGAAAAACTGTTACAATGTCATTGAGTTTTCACTTCTGCCGGCACTCCCGGAGTGCAACCCGTTGTTTATTTTATATATTTCGGGAATCTCGGAAACGGCTCTAACGATTTTGATGAAATTTGCTATACCTATAGAAGTTTTCGGGGTCGAAAAATCGATCTAGGTCTTATCTCTAGGAAAACGCGCATTTTTGAGTTTTTATGTGTTTTCCGAGCAAAGCTCCGTCTCCGTCTGAGTCGGAATCGCGCACGAAGGGTTCCGTACCATTATGCAAAAACTTAAAGAACAAAAAAATCCCGTTTTTTGTATGGGAGGCCCACTTAAATATTTATCTTATTCTGTTTTTAGTATTTGTTGTTATAGCGGCAACAGAAATACATCATCTGTGAAAAATTCATTTCAACAGTCTAGCTATCACGGTTCTGAGATAAAGCCTGGTGACAGACAGACAGACGCACAGTGAAATCTTAGTATCCCTTTGGGTACGGAACCCTAAAATGCTTGTATGTAGTGATATACTTAATCAAGCTTTTCATTCTCGTACCCATTTAGACCACTCAGCAAGCTACGGGGCCTTAACACGGTACTCGACTGAAAAGCTCTCCATTATATCACGATTGTATAAAATACTATTAATACCTCCAAATCTTTCTACACTCTATCAAAACAATACCAAATAGTCATTAACAAATGTATTCGTAACAAGAATAGATCTCGGAAAAGTATTACAATTGTAAATTCGCGTTTTAAAAGCAAAAGGGGCGACCAGAAAGTTTTGCGCCTTTTATCGCCTCGAAAATTCCCAAGAATTTACAAGTTTGGGTAATTTTCTATTCAAATAAGATGTAATTTGGGGTTCGGAGTTCGATTGGATGGCGTTTAACGCTTTTTTGTAGCACATACGACCTGATTCGAACTTTAAGATACGTCAAACATTAGCTCTATATAAGATATGAAAATCAAAAACAAATTAAAATATTTTCATAGATAAATAAATATTTGTTTTAGGAGTATAAAAGTGACTGTTATATTTCAAACAGATGTTCCTCATAAAATATTTATATTTCCGCGACGGACTCGGATTAGCTGAGGAAGGAAATATTAGGGGTCGGATAAAAGAGGAAACATTATTTCATGGAATTTATTTTAAGGGCTAATACCCCGGGCGGTCCACACCAAGGGCGAAAACTTTTTAAAAGTAAGTTCATTATAAGGATGTACTGTCTTTATGTATAAAAATACAAAAAAAATAGGGACATTCTTACACAGATTGACTAAGTCCCATGGTAAGCTCAAGAAGGCTTGTGGGTACTCAGACAACGATATATATGTATACTATACCCACCAAAAACATAAATGTAAAAAAGGAGAGCCAAGTTCAATACAAAAATTATGCTTGGCTGTGGGGCTCGCCGCAAAAAGAATGGAGATCTAAATGAGTGCCACTGCCAAGTTCTATGCAAAATCCAAATATGTATTTATAGGAACAAAATAACATTATAAACAAGTATTAAACTCTATTTCTTTGCTTTATTGGATACCTATAACAATTGCTGTTATTTAAAAAAAATGTGAGATCTTAATGTAGGTTAGATTTGACTTGGCCAGTTTTCATTATATCAATCATTTTATATATATTGTAATTCTGATAAAACCTGGCCAAGCCAAATCTAACCTACTTTAAGATCTCACATTTTTTTTAAATAACAGCAATTGTTATAGGTATCCAATAAAGCAAAGAAATAGAGTTTAATACTTGTTTATAATGTTATTTTGTTCCTATAAATACATATTTGGATTTTGCATAGAACTTGGCAGTGGCACTCATTTAGATCTCCATTCTTTTTGCGGCGAGCCCCACAGCCAAGCATAATTTTTGTATTGAACTTGGCTCTCCTTTTTTACATTTATGTTTTTGGTGGGATATCAATACTTTTTGTAAAGAAAACTAGGCAGGTATTTAGATTTAATGTTTTTTCTTGTGTTTCCGCTGTATGGTTTTTACTTCTGTTCTTTGTATAATTATGTGGTGCCGCGCGCCGCCGACGACACACCGTTGGCCGGTTGTTTAGAGCGTATTACAAGTTTTTAGTATGGGGACACCACTTATTTTTTGACTAAACTTTATTTTAATATAGCAAATATAATAATACATATATTGGGGTAGTTTCAAATATCTGCTTGTAACGGTTCCAACGCTACAATAAAAAAATATTTTTTTGTATGGGGACCCCCCTATTTTTTAACTTTTTTTTGTTTTTAGATTTTTTCCTACGCTTACACACAATAACCGAGCTGGATTCCAAATTTCATCCTTCTAGGTCATCTGGAAGTAGGTTAGGTTTAGGTACTTATATGTCAGTCCCAATAAAAAATGGTATTTTTGTATGGGGACCCCCCCTATTTTTAAACTTTGTTTTATTTTTAGATTTTTTCCTACGGTTACACACAATAACCGAGCTGGATTCCAAATTTCATCCTTCTAGGTCATCTGGAAGTAGGTTAGGTTTAGGTACTTATATGTCAGTCCCAATAAAAAGTGTTTTTTTTGTATGGGGACCCCCCCTATATTTTAACTTTATTTTATTTTTAGATTTTTTCCTACGGTTGCATACAATAACCAAGCTGGATTCCAAATTTCATCCTTCTAGGTCATCTGGAAGTAGGTTAGGTTTAGGTACTATAAGTCATAAGTCAGTCTTAAAATTTACGACTTTTTGACCTTCATACCTTTATAACCGTTTGAGCTAGCTTCATGAAATTTGGGCTTCTAGATATCCTTAGGGATATAATTAAACACACGTAGTTTTATGTGTTTACGTCAAAGATGTTTTGAGTTATAGAAGGGTCAAAAGTGGCACCAAGTGGTTCGTGTAATATTACACTCGGCGCTGGCTAGCCAGTTCCTTTGCTTGAACTTGGCTTGACGCGCTGCCGCGTGTCTAGATAAATACTTAAATACATAGAAAACAACTATGACTCAGGACCAAATATCTGTGTTAATCACACAAATAAATGCCCTTACCGGGATTCGAACCCAGGACTGTCGGCTTCACACGCCGGGTCACCACCCAAACCGGTCGTTATGTATAGGTACATGTACAGTCACCTGCAATAATATGTTACTCTTCGGAGGCCGCAAAAATATCTGACACTGTCTTATTTGTAGAGCCATAAGAGCGTGTCACATATTTTTGCGGCCTTCGAAGAATAACATATTATTGCAGGTGACTGTACAGCCGTGAAGAAATATGATACATAAGAAAGAGTAGTAACTCCATACATCAGTTTTCTTACACTTTAAACTACTGTGTACAAAACGCGGTACACATATTTAATTACACAAACGGGTCTACCGCGATATAATTTCATTGTTAGGTTTCCGTACCCAAAGGCTAAAACGGGACCCTATTACTAAGACTTCGCTGTCCGTCCGTCCGTCCGTCCGTCTGTCACCAGGCTGTATCTCACGAACCGTGATAGCTAGACAGTTGAAATTTTCACAGATGATGTATTTCTGTTGCCGCTATAACAACAAATACTAAAAACAGAATAAAATAAAGATTTAAATGGGGCTCCCATACAACAAACGAGATTTTTGACCAAAGTTAAGCAACATCGGGAGTGGTCAGTACATGGATGGGTGACCGTTTTTTTTTGCTTTTTTTTGTTTTTTGTTTTTTGCTTTATGGTACGGAACCCTTCGTGCGCGAGTCCGACTCGCACTTGCCCGGTTTTTTTTACTTTTAATTCCAACGTTTCAGCTGAGTTGCACCAGCTGTGGTCACGGAAACACATTTCCACATTGGGGACATAATATTTGCTGGGACGTCAGTCTTTCCGTTTGTGTAATTAAATATGAAAACGCGAGTCATTTCGTAGTCGACATTCTAACGTCAATCAAGTAGTGGCATTATAGTTCATGTTTTAAGAAACGTCACTTTTGACACTGACATATCATTGCAAACCCAGTACGGATATGATGGTCGTTCTTGTCTACGTGACAGCGAGATAAAACGGTGTCCGTCACTTTCTATCCCACGGTGTTAAAAAGTGACAGTGGATCACGGTATCACAAGGATAAAGATGGATAAAGCTATCCATAATACGCCGGCAGGTCAAATTCATAACCTGTTTTTCGCATCAGTACCTATATACCCGTGGCGGCGCGTCAACCATATCCATAGGCAAGCCGGAGCTAATTTGGCTTACATATTTCCTTTGCAACTCTGTTCAAACGTCCAAAAACAGGCAAGCCGGTGGGAATCGGCTAGTATGGACGCGCCGCCACTGCTATATACTTCCTGGAATTAAATTGAATCCCGCTCAAGCTTGATACATATTTGCAAACTTAGAGATTGACGCTGATGTGGGTCCAAATTGATGTGTAATGGAATTTACAAAGTGAATCCAATTGTAAGTGAAAGGTTAATATGGTACCATAAAAGTATAAAACTTTGCCCTTTAACATAACTTTGCCCGCCGCGTCACAGTTCAGTAAAAGCGAAGTAACTTAAAAGTAGTAGGTACTACACACATATACTTTCTTCATTTTCTTCGGAAAGTGTATATGTAACTACTTTTAAGTTATGTATGCATGTATGTATGTCACTTTATTAATTGCACATAAGCAGGTTTACATAAAACGGACAAAAACAAAACAAAAATAAAAATGTTATCTACTTCACTATGTATGGATGTTGTTTATGTAGTTATTTCGCTTTTACTGAACTGTGGGCAAAGTTATGTTAAAGGGCAAAGTTTTATATTTTTACGGTACTCGTATTCTACGCCAATGTTGAAATACGGGTTAAAGTTTTAAACAATTATAATTATTTTATAAAAATGATTGACACTAATTAGGCTGTCTTTCCACTGAGGCGGAAATTTGCGGAAATGTTCATTTCCGCTACTCCGCTTCAATGGACTGGCAGCTTTATGATTACAATATTACATTTTGAGACTTAATGCTGAAGATGCTTTGCTTTGATATTGAAGAGGATTCTAACGCGTAATTAGTTTATAAATAGAATTGTTTAAATCTGGGGCAAATGACATGAATTAACACAGAAATTTATATTTAGGCATTTTCAGGAAAGAGTATTAGGTAAACGTACTAGTGATCGACATGCTAATGCCCAATAGATGACACCCTGCTGTCACCTCTATTGACAATGGCTTAAGTTTCAAGATGGCATGTACTGGGACCGCGTCGAACACCAGTACGTTTACTTTTTTCGAAAAACTAACAACTTGTGGGTTATTTCTAATCAGAATCACGACTACCGATTTAAACAGGGGAAAAAAGGGGAGGGAAAGGGTCTCAAAAATTTGTCAGTTACGTGACGCATTTTCACATACATTTTAAAACATCGTCACAAAAATCACACGTAATTTTTTAAATAAAAACAAGGGATATTTTTTTTAGTCAATAGACGTCGTGCTTCTGGGTCGACCGAAATAGCCCAAAAGTTGATAGTTATTCGAAAAAAAAAGGAAATGACACATTTCTGACACCCCCCTCTAAAACCCGAGGGCCTAGCGAACCACGTTCGACGTGTTGGCTCTCTGTTGCACTTGTAAATTCGTACGTAAGTATAACAGGGAGGCAACACGTCGAACGTCGAACTCAGATCAGAAGCTGACCATTTTTTTCGTGGCTTTTTCTATCCCTCCCAAAAACGTGACGTCACAAATGCAAAATGGCCGCTAAATGCAAATCGCAGTCGAGTTTAAATATACTAAACCACTTCCAAAAGTCCCAAACTCCTTTAAAAGTCTCGGATTCCGGAGTCAGTACAGTCGGCCGAAGTTTTTTACGACGGAAGCCACCTGGGTACTGAGAGGGGGGGAGGTTAATTTTATGACCCAACTTGGATTTATTCTTGAGATAGGCTGAATTAAATTCTGAATTGAGTTTGATTTGGCTACATTTTATTGGGATATAAACTAGAGGCTAATACGTGGGCCATACTGAAAATTTCTGGAATCTGATATATGAGACGACTTATTTATTCGAAGTGGCCAGTTCCAGGAATTTTCAGTATGCCCTAATTATGTACATCCCCATTGCGAGATACGCGCTACGCTTGTAGCCTATAACCAAGTTTTTCCGCTTGTATTGGAAAACATTTAATAAATTAGAGGTAATAGACTTTATTTCATAATTCCATAGAGTTACACCATTAAAAGTCTGCAGCGGTTTTGATAGCCCACGCAGTGCAACTGTTATTTATACGTCATAATTTCATAGACGTTTGACGTTTAAAATAACACTTGCCCTGCGTGGGCTATCAAAATCGCTGTAGACTTTTCTCGGTCTGATTCTAACTCTAATTTACAAAAACCGCAATTTCAATACGGGTATTACTGCAATGTTCTGCCGCCAGAGCGCAGCACTAAGCTAGCTAGTAAACCATACAGTAACCTATAAATACTGTGCCTTAAACTGTTTTTGACAAGTTTTCACAAACAATAAAATATGACATTGATGCATCAAGGCGGTTTTTTAGCAAGGGCCTACCGGGAAACGCGAAAATCGAAATGTAGTTATCTGCCTCTTTATCGATCGAATATGTATGCAGGAGTGATAGATAGGTTAGATGACGAAATTTTCTTGTTTCGCGGTAGACCCCCAGATTGTGATGGATAGTGGTGGTGGCGCCCCCTACGCAGAGTTTCTACGTAACATTCCCTATTCAAATTCTCTTGCTTAGATTATATTTGAAATAAATATAAAAAGATCATCTCAGATAAGTGTAACCATAAATACGATTCCGAAAGCCCGAATCAAAATGGCGTATGCGCCAAAGTTTCTAAAAGACCTTTGTCGTTTTCTGAAATAGGGCACAAGTACTCAAATCATCATAAAAGTTACGATATAACATAATCCTGTTTTTATTTTTATTGGTATAACATAGGGTTCCGTACGCAAAGGGTAAAAACGGGACCCTATTACTAAGCGCTGTCCGTCTGTCTAAAGGCCAAGCCACACCGGCTTGCGTGTGAGTGACGTGCGCGTGTGCGTGCGCTAAAATGTTGGAGCCGCACACGCACACGTCACGCAAGCGGTGTGCCGTCTCTCATAAGGATCTGAATACTACAACGCCGCACGCGCACGTGCACGTCACGCACACGCAGCCGGTGTGCAGAGGCCTTAATTCGAAACACAATTTTGACCTATCTTTTCTGTAGGGCAAGATTGTTTTATTTCTGAATATTATGAAAGTAAATAATGTTCTCTATACCAATAAATAGGTTGTGCTAAAGAATAAAGAAAAAAATAGAAAGCAAGAGTGTTCACTCCATACATCAATTTCGCTATCAAAACGACCATTATTTTCGCAGTCGACATCTAGCATCGAGTATCGGAATTATCATCACCGCTACTTGATACGAGATGTCTCGCATGTCGCGAGTCACTAAGATTGTATTGAGCAATTTACAACTAATATTATAAGCAGAAGGAGTTGAAAAGAGAGTAATCCAGTTATAAAAAACAAAAACAAAATCTTTATTTCAGAATATTAAAAAATTCCATACAATATTGTTAGTATCATATCATTAGTATCATTACAGCTACATGTTAGTAAGTACCTACATTAAAATTAATCATTATCATTATACATATAGGTAAATAATTGACACAATGTTTTCACAATTGACAATGAGATCAAGATTTATAAATAAATTAAAATTAATTAGAATCATGAATATGTAATAAATATATGTTATAGTAGCTAAAAATTGCTGAGCATAGATTTTTCGGCCGTCGCAACATCAATAATTGTCTAGGAGTCGAAGTGATCGCCTTGTATTGGTCGAAATCGGTCGGAAGGATCATGTCATGTCATGTCATGTCAATTGTCAAGTAGCAGTACTGATAATTCCACTACTCAATGCTAGATGTCGACAACGAAAATAATAGTCGATTTGGTACTGATGTATGGAGTAAGACCTACTTTTTAGGGTTCCGTACCCAAAAGGGTAAAACGGGACCCTATTACTAAGACTCCGCTGTCCGTCCGTCCGTCTGTTACCACTGTGATAGCTAAACTATATCTGTTGCCGCTATAACAACAAATACTAAAAAGTACGGAACCCTCGGTGGGCGAGTCCGACTCGCACTTGTCCGGTTTTTTCTCATGCTGAAGTTACAAACACACTGCCTTCGGACCTTCGAAAAAAACACTATAAATTTATTCTCTAACTTTCCTTAAACTTTATTCCCTGCACAATACGTGTGACCACGGGTGGCACGGGTAACTAGGGCAAGTTACGTGTACCGTGAAATTTCCCTCGTGTGTCTGGCGCATTCCAATTTTAAAAATACTACCTTGAAATCACGTAACCTTAGTCCACGACTTACAACTATGGTCCAAATTTAAGTTCTAGTAAAATATATTATATAAGTATTTTTCAAATTATGTTGAGTATAACAGAGTGACTTCAAATTGGTAATACAATATCAATGTTTTAGATACATCTTCCCTTAATTAAGCCCCTCAATTAAGTCTCATGCTTTTAAAATAATCAAAAGTATTTTTTTATTTATCCCATTTTTTAGGCTTGACATGGTTATCCTAACATAATGATTAATAAAAAGGTTATATAATGTGAAAAGAATACTTTCCTCTTTGGTTATGTATATTTGTTTTATTAGAAAATTAGCGATAATTAAATACAGCTAATTTTAACAACGGAGTTACTGTATTATACTATTGGGCATTAACTGAGTCCTAATCAAGTGTTTTGTATTACCAATATGAAGTCACTCTGTATAATATAGAAAAAGCATTAGTGTATCTAAGCTCCAAAATAAATATAACGAGTACAAATCATAAAGGATCGTTAAAAATGAACGTTAAAAACTGGACCATAGTTGTACGTAAGGACTATAGTTACCAGATTTTACGGTACGTTCATTTTATAGACCTAGAACTATTTCTAGCAAAAACTACCTAGATTGCAAAATGAAATATCGACATAAAGAATGAATCACGCTTGACCGGACCGTTTCCGATATGATATTTCCATTTTGCTTATTTCTCGTTTTTGTTACAAACGGTTTTATTTCTATAATCATTTAATACCAGCCTTAGTGCATCTTACCCGAACCACTTTATAAGCTACGGTGACTGCTTACCATCAGGCGGGCCGTATGCTTGTTTGCCACAGACGTGGTATAAAAAATAAACGGATGTGACGTAGAACAGCAGAATATCAAGTCGGTATCGAATCAAGCTGTAATTTTAAATTTGGAACGCGTCTCTAGGTAGACTTTTCTCCGTAGAGGATCAAATAATTGGGTATGGTTTATTCAAAGAATTGGATAAATATGAAATATTTGCGTTCTTTCAAGTGTTATAATTAAGGGTACAAACCATTTGTTAATTTAAATAATGAAAAATTTATTTGTGGCGATCACAAACCATGTACGAACATGTACAGACAAGAAAACAAAATTTGTAGAGCATTAGCATCACGAAACGGACCCAACTCAGTATATAGGGGCCCACTGATTAACAGTCCGCCGGGCGGTATCGGCCTGTCAGTTGTTCGGAACTGTCAAAATTTTGTTCTAACTGACAGGCCGACACCGTCCGGCGGACTGTTAATCAGTAGGCCCCTACGCTAAACTACGTCTTTGTGGTAGAATGCGTCCAAGTCGTCCCGCTATCTACTTTTTGGTCTGAATCCCGATCTGCACCGTCTATGGTATTAATTAAGTACGTTAACACGTTTTTCGTTTTTCTTTGACGTAAATAATTTCATAATTTAAAATAAAACAGAGGAAAATTCCTAACTTTCAAGCTACAGTTTTGTACTAAGATCACTGAAATGAGAATGAAAACTCGAAAAGAGCAAAGAAAAGCCACAATGAAAAAAGTTTCAAATATGACAATACAAAAGCCGAGGCGAAGTTTGTGCTAGAGGCGTTCTGTTCGACAAGAAAAGCTGTAGGTACATATTAGAGCACATAAATTGGGTCATTGCATTTGACATTGGGTCATTACATTATAAAACTTCGTTTTGTTACATTTTCAATTTATTAAGCAGTTTATGATTTATAGTACCCCTAGTGTAAAAAAAACAACGGGGTGCCGGCAGAAGTGAAAATTCAATGACATTGTAACAGTTTTTCGATCAGGTCACGTGTCCGTATTACGAATTTTCAATCTATCGAATCTGTCGGTCACGTGATCTGTCGCGAGTTTAACATTTTTTCCCGATCACAAAAAGTGCACAGCGCCGCTAAAGAAGTTTTCACTTAAAAAAACATTCGATAACGTGATGTGACGTACTATTTTGAGATTCCACAACGTCCCGCTTGGTGCGCTGTTAATCCCATAGAAAATGGAACTTGGGGAAACTCAAAATCGTACGTTATTATCATGTCGCCCCATGTATCGATAGTCGATAAAATTTATTTGTCTCTCCCTTTGACATTTGATTTTTTTCTATGACTTTTCCGCTCCTTTGATAATAACTTCTCACCAACCTCAGTTAAAAGCTGAGTGCAACCATAAAGAAATATAAGTAAAAATAGATTGGTAACACATCAGTTTTTTTTTCCAAAACGCGAGTTATTTCGTAGTAGACATCTAGCGACAAATATTGAATTTATCAGTAACAGATGTCACAAGTGTCGCTACTTACGAAAAATGTACTCCTAAAACAATTTACCAGTACTATTTTAAGCAGGAGTTGAAAATAGAGTTCCGGTTAAGGCGGTTAATCCAGTTATAATATTAGCAGAAAATTGTTGAGCGTTAGAGTTTTCGTTCTTCGCGACATCTATTGCCAACTAGCAGCAAGTGCTGATAAATTCCGCTAATTGACGCTAGATGTCAACTGTAAGAGATGTAAGAAAACTGATGTATAGAGTTACCACACTTTCCTTACTTATATTTCTCTTTGGTGTAACCATTCACCTCACTCACCTGTATGTAAATTTAACACGAATATGGGGGAGCTGGGGCTTAATGTAACAGGGGTAAGTAGTAACGCTCAACGCTTAATAACCCTGTGAGCGTTCCCTGTGACCTTTTTTAGGGTTCCGTACCCAAAGGGTAAAACGGGACCCTATTACTAAGACTTCGCTGTCCGTCCGTCCGTCCGTCCGTCCGTCCGTTCGTCTGTCACTAGGCTGTATCTCACGAACCGTGATAGCTAGACAGTTGAAATTTTCACAGATGATGTATTTCTGTTGCCGCTATAACAACAAATACTAAAAACAGAATAAAATAAAGATTTAAATGGGGCTCCCATACAACAAACGTGATTTTTGACCAAAGTTAAGCAACGTCGGGAGGGGTCAGTACTTGGATGGGTGACCGTTTTCTTTTTGCTTTTTTTGTTTTTTTTTTTTGCATTATGGTACGGAACCCTTCGTGCGCGAGTTCGACTCGCACTTGCCCGGTTTTTGCCACTTTTGTGTTATTTCTACTCAGAATCACGAGCTCTTTCGATCCTAATGGGATAAATGTCCCAGAGTTTTTTTTCCTATTGTGTTCCCATTTCCCCATATACTTTGGGAGCATTTCATGAAATTGTCTACCGTTGTCCCGTACAAACGCGGAGTTTCTGAAGATTTAAAGGTATAAGAGTTTCCTATTCTATGACAAATGGTCAAAAATATGCACAGAAAAATAATCGCCTGCTTTAAATGCCGAGAATAAAGTCGCAACACAGCAAATAAAATGCGTTTGTACGGGACAGCTCGTGGAATGCTCCTTTGTATGGTGGTAACAAAAAGGAAAGTTTGAAAAATGTATGGAAATTTTAGGATACTTTTTTTCTCCTACAAGGATGAAAAGGGCTCGTGATCCTGACTAAAAAAGAAATGACACAAAAGTGGAGAATAGAATCTGGCGTTTCTTTGCGGAAATCCATATTCACACACACAAAAGTGACACAAGAATTAAAGTGAGGATTTTTGACACAAAAGTGGCAAAAAGGTGACAATATATAAAAATGCCAAAAAATAAAAGAAACGCTCGTGTAACCATTCATCTCAGGGCCCGATTCGGATTTCGAAATAGATATCTACTAAGGGGCCCACTGATTACCAGTCCGCCGGACGATATCAGCCTGTCAGTTGACCGCAAAAGGCCACACACTAACAGTTTTCTGTCAGTTTTCGGCCTGACGACTTACACGAACTGATCGTGTGTGGCCGCCTGACGATTCCAGTCAGCGCCGACAGATATCCGCCGGACAGTCCGTGGCCTCGAGTCCAGTCAAACACACATCATGAGGTAGCCGGCCGGCGATCGACACACGTTACAGCATTAGTAAATTCTATTTTATTCCTAATACTTAAGAGTTCATAGTCCCTAATAAGCAATATAAGCATACGACTTTTTGTCTTCGAACATCACGGATCCAATACTTAATTCTATGAGGCTGATATTTGCTTGTAATTTCATACACAATTTACGGCCAGTAGACCTTATTAATCTTAAATACGGTAGGGCTTCTGTCAAATTGAAATAAAATTATTCCGAATGTGCAAACTACGTCACCAGATGTCAGTATAAAATTTATACAATTTTAAGGCCTGAATACAACAATGCGAAGGTTGCATGTATCTAGTTTGTCAAGACTTTTCTTTATTTATCATGTTGTTACCTCGCAACTGTTGTTTACTGTCAGTCAAAAATAAATGTCGTAAAGAGAATTATAACATAAACCTTATTTTTTCTCTATTAATTTTAAATGTGACATATTGTATTTGCGTGGCTTATATATTCGAAAATACAGACATGATTATTGATTGCTGGAAGTGTAACCGAGAAAAAAAGGAGCAAGCATTCAAAGATTCAAATAGGGAAATTAGCCTCCCAATATTTCCTAAAACACTGGTTAAAATTTTAATAGTTCTCAAGATAACGCCGGGAGGTATACCATCGTTGGCGTTCACGGCAGCTAGCAATGAAAAGACTAGCTATGAAAAATACCTTTATAAGAAAATCGAAAACATAATATCACAATTCTGATTTTTTTCATGACTGACATTCTGCAAAAATTGTGCGATTTGATTCTATAAAGTACGCTATAAAGACACGTGGTAGGAACACTAGCGCAAGTATGGAGATACCTCACCTAACCTAACCGAAGTACCTGCTTAGACAAGAGATAAGATCTATGCCTGAAATTCTTCAGCTACAAGTTGGATCCGAATTATGACAACATTAATTCATTCCGTTTTAAGTTAAAAGAATATCTGGAGCAAACTGTGTTCGGCGTTACAGAGCGTGGCGTGGCGATATTACCTACCTGCAATTCTCCTACTATGTGACTATTATTACAAAAAAAGGATATGGAGTTAGAAGCTGCAAGCGGTGGATTCAACCTACTTTTACTTACACCGGCTCTTGTTTAGGTGCTATCTTGTATACCAAATTGAAAGAAATGAAAATACCTTACTGTTATGTTTTTGTTTTATTCATTCTACTCTTTAAAACCTTTTCTACATAATATTAGGTCCACTTGGGCGGTTTACGAGTGATTTTTTTGTTTGATACCTTGTCATAGATTTTTATAATTTACAAGAAATCAAACAAAAAAATTACGTACATCACCAGATATAGTAATCCACTTCGTCACCTTTTTCTCGTAGTATTTCGTTTCTGTAACGGTCTGGCGCCCCCTACGCAGAGTTTCGCGTAATATTCCCTATTGATAACCTTCGTCCTTCTCAGATTTGAAAGTCAGTTAGGTAATAAAAGCTTGTAAAATAGTTTCTGGTTGGGCCAGTAATTGACTGGTAAAGAATAACTTAAAACATTAAGTCCACCTTTTGTACCTTTAACTTGTTTTGTGCAATAAAGTATAAAATAATGAAATAAATAAATATTTAAAGTACATCCTATTTTACTAGTAGAAATAATAAATAGGACCAAACAATGGAACTGTTACAATTATAGAGTAGGTAACTACTTTATGCAATCTGTTTAATTACGGAGGCAAACTTAAGAAAAACATCAAAATCAAATTTCATGTAACTAATAAAATAACTAAAAAAGTTTCATAATTTCAATTATAGAGGACCTTTGGTTCCAAAGAACCAGAACCAGAGCTTTGGTTGCAACTATTGAGGTTTTCCATTTATCCAAGTAACCAATTAACCAGGTTTCACTGTAGTAGTAAAATATAGGTTTATATTTTTTGCCTTATTACAAAGGAATAAGGTCCAAAAGTGTAAACATTATTTTTGACGTCGACTGTCCATTTTGCTGAAAAAATTAAACTAGTTGAAAAACTTGAAACTGAAGGCCGTCGACTGACAGCAGATGACGGCCGACAGGCCACCGGCCGGCTATCTGATAATGTGTGTGTAAATTGGCCTGCAGGCCACGGACTGTCCGGCAGATATCTGTCGACGCTGACCGGAATCGACGAGCCGTATTTCGAATAGCCGTCAGTCCAAAATCTGAAATAGAACTGTTAATGTGTGGCCTTTTACGGTCAACTGACAGACTAATGTCGTCCGGCGAACTGTCAATTTGTAGGGATCTGTCAAAATTATATCAGACTATTGCCGGCGGGCGGCCGTACAGTGGGAAAGTGACGACTCGTCTGTGGTCGCAGAGGTGGCAGCAGACCATTGCCGGCCGGCAATAATCGCTTATGTTTGTGGACGTTATTGGTCTAGGACGGCAGGCCGCCCGATAAGGCCAGAGACTGCAGGCGGACTGGTAATCAGTGGGCCCCTTTAGACATCTTTTAGACATCACCAAGATACGATAACGATATGTTTAAGATCTAACCCAGTGGTTCTTAACCTTTTCAGTCCGGTCACCCCTATGACTAACTAGGGAACCTGATTTTACCCCTCCTCCCAATGGTAATAAAAAATAAAACGTGTACGTTTGTTGTATTGTTATATTAGGTTAGCTTATTACCCCCGTAAAATACCAGTTTTACCCCCACGGGGGTAATTACCCACAGGTTAAGAACCACTGATCTAACCTGTCAAATTTGACATATGCGCGATTCTGGAGACACTCTTGAACGATTTACACAGGATATGACTATGAGAGATCTAATTCACATCTAATAGATATCTTACGCTATCTAACATAAAAGTGACATTGGTTGCCCGAATTGCGCTGCAAAAGAGAACTAGTTGATATCTAAACTATAACGTATCTAGAATGGATCTATAGTTCGTTTTTTTTAGCATTAGAAAGAACTCCACAGAAGCAAGCGTGCAGTTTTTATCAGGCTCTTTAATTGTTAATAATTATTGAATTATCTAATGTAGCATGGTCAATACATCTAATTTACTTCAAATTATTACCGCTAAAAGTGCCGGATTTGGAACCACAAGCTTACTTCTGCGAAGTTCTTTCTAATGCTAAAAAAAACGGACTATAGTACGTGTCGTCTCTTGTGAATATCTTGAAGTTCGAATACGGCAGTCCCTCACCTGTATGTAAATTGAACACGAATACAGACTGTAATTGACTCACAAATCTGTAAATATATTCTTTACCTGACGTTAATCAATACGAAACACGATCCCCAAAGATGGCCCTTAGAACAAAATGACAAATACAAATCACATTAATACAAAAATAGACTTTATTCTTGAAGGGTAAAGTTCATTTTGAAAGAACGTTAAGATGAAATGTACACTCATGCTTCCATTGAAAAGTAGACTTTATTATATGAATGCGTAGAGTTCATTTTGGAATACGTGTCAGGAAATGGGTGTTATATAATGAGGCAGGAAATTGATCATGTGTTTGCGAAACAGACTGGAATCGTGTTTGACAATTTAAAATGGTGCGTTGGGGTTATTACGGCTCTCTCGTATATTCTGCAATTATTCGTGGTATTTACCTACTTTATTTTTTTGTGGCATATTATGTGATAATTAGTAGTTACGCCTAATAGTGGTTTTGGCTGAATCCCGAATACCGAATATTCGGGCCCCTTACTCGGTCGCAGCGCCGAAGATTCGGCATGACATGAGAACATTTTGAGTCGCAATTATTATGAAAAATGTTCGCCAACAAAGCACAACGTTTGCTAAGACATATTTTTGTTGAACAGAATTAATGAATGAATGTACCTAGTCAAAAAAGTCACACTCATGATGAAAATAACATAATTTGTAACCAACAAAGGCTAAAAAAGGTCTCCGTATTTAACAAATACATTTTAAATATCAAGATATACCTAGAATTTTTTAATTTTTATTGTGTATTTTTTTAGGTAGGTAAAACAGATATTCATAGATAACGTAGATAATAGTAGGCAACATTCGGCCGGATACCGAATATTCGCCTCAATACAGAATATTGGGCAAAGTGGCTAAATAGGCCGAATACCGAATAGTTGCCGAATATTCGTGGCATACCTTTGCCATAAGAATTTTTGTCATGACAATTCCGCCCCTTATGAAAAAGGTCAAGTTAAAGTCTCACGTTAGAATAATATTTTCGGTTTCTTAAGAAACGTGATTTCCGCAGCGTCACTCTCGTATTGACGTGACAACAAAACTACTTGTTGAATGGACCGGATATTAAAATGTTTTGTATGTCGGATATCAATGTTTGACGAAATATTGGGCCATTCCGGGCTTCGTGCTCAATAGGGTAGTTGACTACTAGTCAAATCAGTTTCTTTTTGAACTGTCAAAACGATTTGCCAGTATGGAATTTTATATCTTTAAACGAGGAATTCTTGTATATTTAGTATATATTATATTTCGGGGATTTAGGACGGCTCTAACGATTTCGATGAAATTTGCTGTTTTGGGGTTTTTGGGGGCAAAAATCGATCTCCTAGGTGTTATCTCTGGGAAAAAGCGCATTTTAGAGTTTTTATATACGTGTAGCCAGGTGATAATTCCGTAAATATAACAGATATCAGAAAACTTCAAATTGATATCGAAAGTGCGTTACCCAATTAGAAAAAATTACATCAGTAACTTTTTTAAAATAAAAGCAGAAATATCCCAAACATCAACTTCAAACCCTCCCATACATTTAGTACGACGACTCACCCCTCTAAGAACGTCAGTGTCGTAAGAGATAAAACTGCTTGAGATTCATTATTTGCGAAAATAAACTGTAATAAAATAATAAAACTACCGTTTATGAAATAATAAATCTAACATTTATTTTTTAAGGAAGTCCATTTTTGTTTACAGTAGTCGCTCGAAGTGACGCCCTTCTTGTGCAATACATTCACGGGCCCCGCATAAAGGTTTCTAAATGAACTTCCTTAAAAAATAAATGCAGATTATTATTTCATAAACGGTAGTTTTATTATTTTATTGCAGTTAATTATCGCAAATAATGAATTTCAAGCAGTTGTATCTTTTACGACACCGACGTTCTTTGAGGGGTGAGTCGTCGTACTAAATGTATCGGAGGGTTTGAAGTTAATGTTTGGGATATTTCTGCTTTTATTTTAAAATAGTTATTAATGTAATTTTACTTATTGGGTAACGCAATTTCGGTATCAATTTGAAGTTTTCTGATATCTGTTATATTTACGGAATTATCACCTGGCTACACTTAACGATTACACCCTGTATGTTTTCCGAGCAAAACTTGCTCTCCCAGATCCTAGAAAATAAGGTACCTTTACCTGTGGATTTGTGGAACGTCACATGTCTCATTCTAACGTATTGCCATAATTATCCTCTCTATCACAAAGTGTCCATGTACAGTCACCTGCAATAATATGTTACACAACGAAGGCCGCAAAAATACCTGACACGACTCTATTCGTAGATCCGTTTAGAGCGTGTCACATATTTTTGCGGCCTTCGAAGAGTAACATATTATTGCAGGTGACTGTACTTTGTCACTGATTTAAACATGGCAAAACTAGTCATTAATGCAACCAGGGCGGCGTGTAAATATTCATGTCACGTGTGAACAGGCCTTTATATGTCACGCCACGCGCGTGTGGACACGCCTTTATGTACCTAAACATAAGTGTTGACTTTGTTGAACTAGATTTTTACTTTGTAAAATTAGAACTAGAGGTTTTCAATTTTTAACGAAGTCTCAGCCTAGACGGTGGCCTATGAAACTAGGAGGTTCTGGGTTCGAATCCCGGTAAGGGTAATCTGTTGTTAGTATGCTGTAGTCCTCATTCTCCCCTCTGGATATTAACATTATTGAAAATATTTTGACACAATTTGATGTATATCAAGTCAATTATCAACCACTGCTTTTGATTTTTTTCGAATTTTTAATTATTATAAGAGTTAGGAGCATTTAATAGTTTGTATTAAATCTGTTTTTCGCTCTTAATTTTTAAAGTAATCAAAACATTTAAAAACAATCAAACGTAGATGCATAGCTATGGTTAATACACATCAAATCATGTAAAAATATATTCCATAATGTCAACTCTGATTAACAGTCCGCCGGACGGTGACGGCCTGTCAGTTGTTCGGAACTATCAAAATTTTGTTCTAACTGACAGGCCGATACAGTCCGGCGGACTGTTAATCAGTGGGCCCCTTTAACTATAACACTTTGAACTTAAATAGAGCGTATAATAACTGGAGTCGCCTTTAAGAGCTTACCCCTCTGACTAACGCTTATCTGACATGGTTATTTGTACGTTACGTACAAATAGCCATACATATGACGTGCCCGTCCCCCTCAAAATTCGGCAGACTGTTTTGTACAGAAAATGGCGTCTCCAGACTCTCCAGTTACTAAATGCTCTAAGACTTTGTACCAATCGGCTCAGAGGGCCAACCGCGAACCACGTTCGACGTGTAGCCTCTCTAGCCCACTCATACATTCATACGTAAGTGTGATAGGGAGGCAACACGTCGAACGTGCTTCGCGGTAGGCACTCAGTTAATATAGTAAAGACATTTACATGTGGAACGAGAGGCACTCAGGCCTTTAATTAAATGAGCGTGCGAGCGAGAGGCTGAATGATCGCAAATTGCGTCTCTTTCACCGAATTATATCGCTGATTGGCGCTAAACTCGATCAGGGGCAGGGTTAGCTCTATTATTAATAATTAATAAACAAACAAATAAATATTATAGGACATTTTTACACAAATTGACTAAGGCCCACGGTAAGCTCAAGAAGGCTCATGTTGTGGGCACTTAGACAACGATATATGTAATATATAAATAAATACTTATATACATAGAAAACAACCATGACTCAGGAACAAATATCTGTATCATCATACAAATAAATGCCCTTACCAGGATTCGAACCCGGGACCATCGGCTTCATAGGCAGGGTCACTACCCACTAGGCCAGACCGGTCGTCGAATACATATGGCCCTTTAAATTTTTTACATACGCACGAAAAGTGCTATTTTACGCACTAGTGCGGGAAAATAGCACCATATGTACTGTGAAAACTATTTCCAAGCCCGTGTTAACTATCCTCAATAAGTCATAAAAGGTTGTTATTTCGGGATGAAATTAAACCCTAACTGCGATACTGAAATATCGTGTTATTATATAATATTATTATATTACGCGGAGCGAGTGGCAGCCCTCGATAAGCGGAGGCTTATGGTGCCAGAGAGAACAGCTTTCTCACCGAGTGATTAAAATGAGCAGGACACTCATATATTTCATTCGAGATAATATTCTTCTTTAGAATAGAATAGAGAGCGTTTATTCGAGGCAAAATAAAAGAAGCCACGAAATGGTCCCGACTAAACTGATTGGTGAATAAATATAATGGAAACATTTATTTCCACAATTATTTTACTTTAGAACTAGGTTCGGAGCGTATCATTGAGAACTATACTTACCGAAACAATATTTGAAGGTATAGCTAGTATATGTTGTGTTGTATTGTTATTGATGCATCTTATTTATTCGTAGACGATAATATTGTAGTTTGTCAATCTAATTCGAACTGTCCTCTCATTAACTCTAAGGTTAGCTGGTACAGATCCCTTATAGGGATAAGTTCGTCTTTGTACCTAAATCTATGTAAATATCATATGAACCTATTTTTGTACAATAAATTGATATAATACTACTATATGGGTACAATACCGATAGCTGAGTTTATCGATATAGTAACTCGTCATTCGATTTTGCTCTCAACACGCCGATGTCTGAAAATAAGCTATCAATCCACGACCCAGAGGTCTGTGCTTTCTGGCGTATCAGGTAATTCAATCTGGCCGCCGGATTACCTTTGTGGAAAAATTGTGCCACCTGCGCGTCGCGTCGCCTGGACTAGGTCTAGGATTTACAGCGAATCTCAGATGGAGATCTTACGTATTTAGTTGAACTGGTTTATTTGTAGTTTCGTTACAAGATTCACGGGCGTAGGGTTTTTTCGTGTCGGTAGTTGGCGGAGATGAGACCGGAGTGGCGTCGTAACCTGCGGGAGGGCATGGCAAAGCATGACGAACTCTGGTTGGAATAACTTTTAAGCAGAAACAAAATCGCAGAGCCGCTGGACCACCCCAGGAGACACGTCTGTGATCGATGCCGCTAAAAAATCGGCCATTTGTCTATGTCCGCGGCCGATCGTAAGATCAGGCAGATCGTGATGTTCCTGTGTAATGTTTTGACGATAGTGAAATTAAACCAATATATAGGTAGGATAGGTTCGTTAGATTGCTTTAGATGCCCGAAGGGCAAACTGCCCAGAAATAGGAGTCCCACGTAGCGGGCCTCCGTCGACCCAGGCAACGGGTCAAAGATTTTCACGTTTCACAATATGAATAGGAATTTCACGATATGTCGGATCTTACGATCGGCCGCCGACATCTATACAGTCATCGCAGTCGATGTAGTCTGTACCCAGCAAACATTTTTGGTCGATATTCCGAAAAAGGCACCTATTTTAGGTCGCACAATTTAGGAGTCCAAAATGAGGCACGTCGAATCGACGTCGTGGGCACGTCGAGTCGACATAAATGGGGAAAAAACGCACGTGCCGGCGACGTATTTATTGACGGTAAATTAGTGATTACAACCATTAGGTCAACACTAGGTCATGTTTCCGACGTGGATTCGACGTCGCCACGACGTGCCGCGTAGTGAAAATGTACTAATTTGGTATTCTTTACCACCTTTAGACGTGATGGCGACATATTTTTATCCATATAATTACTCTGCGAGGCAATATTTAGATGAGACGCGATGAAGAGAAAAACAGACACAAACATTACGCTTATATTTTCTTTTCACTCAGAAACAAAATGTCTAACAAGAAAACAACTTTAAGTTGTGCAATGATAATGGCGGCCACTAAGTCATGTAAAATAATTTAGGCCGATTACGCTGATGAAGAACGATGAAATCTAGTGCACAGAAAATTTTTTCGTGCTGTATGTTAGGTTTACATACAAAACTATCGATGGGCTTTTGAAATATTTAAGTTTTCAACATTTTATAAAATCAAAATGCATATATTTGCTTGTAATTGAGTGTTGTAATTGAATATTTGTGTGTCTGAGTGTATTGAGTTGATCAAAAATATTGTTTTATTTTGAATATTAGCACAATGAAGTACCGTGCGATGGCACCATTCAAGATATAACAACTTAAATTATGCAATTTCATATTTAGCATCTCGTTATAATGAAATAAAATGGCGGCACAACCTTATGGTATTGATAGTACTTTACAAGTGATTTTAACTATATGGTCGCAATTTGGTATCTATTTTAAGTAACATTTACCTAAAATTAGTAGCTAAATCGACATAAAATCGACGACCTAAAGGTCTCCGTATAAGAAATAATTACGTCGCAAATACACCTAAAATGTCTTATTAGTACATTTGACCTATTGGTCAGACTTTGCAGTTAATTTTACCTAATATTTCGACTTATTTTCAACCATTAAGTCCCTGACTTCATGGTCCCCGTATAAGAAAGAATTACGTCGCATATACACCTAAAATGCCTTATTAGTACATTTGACCTATTGGTCAGGGTTCGAAGTTAATATTACCTAATATTTCGACAGATTTTCAACCATTAAGTCATCTCCGTATAAGAAATAATTACGTCGCATATACACCTAAAAGGCCTTATTAGTATATTTGACCTATTGGTCAGGGTACGAAGTTAATTTTACCTAGTAATACGACTTATTTTCAACCATTAAGTCCGTGACTTCATAGTCCTCGTATAAGTAATAATTATGTCGCAAATACACCTAAAATACCTTATTAGTAGATTTGACCTATTAGGTCAGGGTTTAAGGTTAATTTTACCTAATATTTTGCCTTATTTTCAACCCCTAAGTCCCTGACTTCATGGTGTATTTATGAAGTGAAATTTACGTTTTATTATCCCTATATTTTGACTTGGAAGTAAAATTGTACAATACGTAAAATAATTGGTGACTTTAGGACGTCATTTTCACTTAAATTGGTAAAATCTTCTTCGAGCCTAGGAAAAAATATTTAAAATGTTTGCTGGGTAGACTACCTCCTCAGAATACCTTCTTTAGTCGCTGCAACTATCATCTGCAAAGATGCTGTGGCCAATGATGATGATGATAGTTGGCATATTGTTGTTTGCTTTTGAACGCTTTGATAGTTATTTTATTTTATTATAGAAAGATAAGAAAGAGATACGCTTATGTTTTACAACGAGTGTAACAATAGTATGCAAAGAATAGTGACGACCGGTCTGGCCTAGTGGGTAGTGACCCTGCCTGTGAAGCCGATGGTCCTGGGTTCGAATACCAGTAAGGCCATTTATTTGTGTGATGACACAGTTATTTGTTCCTGAGTCATGGTTGTTTTCTATGTATGTAAGTATTCATATATTATATACCGGATGTGGCCTGTAACACGAGCAAATAATTAAAACATAGATTGTATGCCCCAAACGATGACACTTTTGTTCAACAACTTTTAAAAATTATGAAGTATTTAGATACCCATTTTTTCATACAAAATAAATATTATCTTCAATGGACGCCATCGCCACGCCATATCATTGTGATTGACGTTGCTTGTCACGCCTTAAACATAACAAAATTCGCATAGGGGCTGTTCATAAATTACGTCATCGATTTTTGACGATTTTTGACCAAAAATCATGCTTCAAATGACCCCATTTCCTCCTACTTCATGCTACCGTCATCCGATGCCCAGACCCCCCCCCCCCCCCCTAAATTGAAATGACGTAATTTATGAATAGCCCCACACATTGCGTCTTAGAATAAACTTTAAAGTATACTAAAAATCGAACCACAAGTTATTTTTAAAAGTCGCTGAACAAATGTTGGTCAGTATGAGGAGTACAGCCTACAATTTAATTTTCTGCTCATATTATTACAGGCCACACCCAGTATTTTATTTTATTTATTTATTTATTTATTTATTTAAGAAACAAACAGTCTTTCATAGTTATATATACTTAACACTGGAACTTACCTTAAAACTAGACTTACAGTTTCCTTAATGAGAATATTTGAACATCATGTTTATTAAGTAGTTTCTACACAGTAAAACAGAGCTATTTGTGCGTGCAAAAACAAAACACAAAAAAGAAAAAAGATGAAAATAAAAATAAGAGTATTATAGCAACCTTATGGTATTGTTACCAGTATATCGTTGTCTGAGCACCCACAACACAAGCCTTCTTGAGCTTACCGTGGGACTTAGTCAATCTGTGTAAGAATGTCCAATAATAATATTTATATAGTATGCGAAAACTAATTTACAAATTTTTGTAGTATAAAATGTAAGGATTTTTGTTAGTTTGTCATTTTATGTGTAATTATTGTGTCTTCTTTTGTATGATGTACCTATTGTCTTTTTGTTACTGTTTAAATTAAATTAAATTTTGTGTACAAGTGAATAGAATACATTTTTAGTTTCGGGTGGCCGGTTACTAATAGGTGGTCAGTTATTGACGAATTACACTATATAGATTTACAAATAATAGGTTGATACGTAAATAATAAAATAAATGCGCAAGTACTTTTTGGGATCCTTTTGTATGAATATAAACTATGTACAGTTGTATCAAAAAGAATAGATAGTATAGAGGGGTCCTGTCATAGTAAATGTTGTAGTCACTGTAAATTTACTGCCATCTATCGACACACGACTATAACTCAAAATAAACATGTATAAGATTATCAAAAAATGAATATATGTATATGTGGATAAATGATTTTATTATTCTTATAGCTTTTTGACCCATGTTCATTCACTGATATCTATGTGTTAAAATTGTTAAATATGAAACGGTGTCGTCACGCCATCTAGCCGACCATAGGCTAAAGGTGTGTGCGCCATCTATCCGAGAATGAGTTTTTCTTGATTTCCGAGGCACGTTTTTTTCTTAGACTTTATTCATCTTATACGAAGTTACATATGTCTTTGGTTGTATAAAATCATTGTTTTTATTTACATTTTGTAAAACACGTGTAGCAACATTTTTACCACAAGTATATTTTTAGACGTTAGATAAAAGCCAAAAACCCACGCAACGGCCATATTCAAAGAGGATTCAATGTGCTTATTATTAGCCTACTTAAATAAATAACGTTTTTTCCTTTGTTCCAGAACACTACCACATTTTCGTGGGTGACCTGAGCCCCGAGATCGAAACTCAGAGCCTCCGGGATGCCTTCGCACCCTTCGGGGAGATCTCGTAAGTGTACACACCCGCAAAAGTCAATACCGTAAAGTCGGGTTACTTTAGCCCTGGAAAGAGTTTGGCCCTAGAGATTTACTCGGTTCAGGTTATTGCACTATAATTATAGAAATATGCTATGAGGTTGGTTTTAGCTAACCTTTGACGTTTTTATTACACCCTTTCCTCCAGTGAAAAATAATCATTCTTAATAGTCATTTGCGGAAGTGCCGCACTCTTAATATAGACGCTGCTTAAACCATCATCTTATTGATGTGTCAGGCCAATGATGATGACACTCTTTAAATGAGGTTTTCATGTGGGGCAAACTAACCATCTATTGGGTCAAAGTAACCCTCTAATGGGTCAAAGTAACCCTCCATTGGGTCAAAGTAACCCGAGTTTACGGTGCTCTTTCTAAATATACATATCATCATCACATCAGCCTTTTATCGGCCACTGCTGAGCATTTGCCTCTCTTCGAGTACGCCACTTGTCACGGTCCTGAGCCAATCGCATCCAGAACTGACCCGCAATATTCCGAATGTCGTCCATCCAACGAGCCAAGGGGCTATTCATAAATTACGTCATTTCAAATTGGGGGGGGGGGTCTTCAAAAAACGATGATGTAATTTATGAACAGCCCCCAACGGACGCCAGGCACTCCTTTCGTCTGTATTAAGCGGCCATTTTGGCCCACCTGCCATCACTCTGCCTGGCAACATGTCCCACCCAGCTCCATTAAGTTTGGTAGAGTCTGTGCGGAAACAGAAGAGTCGTGAAATGTAGGTGAGCCCATACATTCTACGACTCTTCTCTTTCCGCACAGACCCTATAATGACGTATCCGACGTTTTGCACCTTGTTGCGGCGTCGGATCTCGACACAATAATACATTTGTGTCAATGTGTAAGTTTCCAATTTCGATATATTCCAATATTCCCGATGTGAGAGCACTTGGAAGTGGGTTACTGGTGATTTAAAACACGCCGACGCTGTCCACTCGACAGATATAAGCAAAACGCTGTACAGTTGGGTAGAAGCCAATACCGCGCCACTGTCAGCGGGTTTATACATTACTAGAAAAAGAACTGTAAAGATCTTGTAACAAATATTATGTGGTTTTCGATTGACAAGATAAAACCAAATATAAATATATGAACATTTATTTGCGACGATCACAAAACATTTTATCATGTACAGACAAAAAAAGCAAAAAAAAGTGTGCAAGTGCATCACGAAATGGAGTAATTTACTTACATAATTATTATACGCAAGCATGAGTGCGATGCATAGAAAGTAAGTTACGTTCTGGATAGCGTTTATGTCAGTGCCAGCAAACTGGTGGTAGCCACACTGGTCTTCCGTAGGTGACGCTACAATGGATTACTAACTTTACTAGTTCTCGCAAAATGTCTAGGTGAAAACTAGTTTTGAATAAGTAGTTCGTTAGTAGTTTTGTACAGTGACCACACGGGATTGTTATTCCATTTAGGGTTCTTGCTAAATCGAAAATTTTATAGCGTAAGTATTGAACAACGAATTTAGCTAGGACCCCAAATGGCTCAACAATTGCGGAGCGTGATGGTACCTCACTAGTTTTAAATAATGCGTTTTCACTCAAAGCAGGTTTTTACATATACTGATAAACACATTACACTTCTTCGCGTCGCGCAGTCGGATAAGGGCCACGTCCACTTGGCAATAGAGCAATAAGCAAATCGTCCAGTGGTTGGTCGCATGCCAAGACCTTTCCACTGTCAGTGCGCTTAGTTTTAGATGTTTATTGATAAGTAAGGCTTTTTAACCTACGATGCAAATAACTGCAGCTTGGCCTAGTGAGCCCAATTCGTATATACGTAGATTGTTTTTGGTATATTGTCAGGAATGTTAAAACGTGTTTTTAATATTGTCGCTTTGCGTATGTTTTGTCCCTCATGGAGGCACGCGTATAGCTCATCTATAGAATGGTACTTCTATGGTTATCACCCAGTTTACCCAGTGATCTGAATCGCCCCGGTTTATTCTACATGAAGTACCTATATTGATTGGTAAGTCAGTGGGTAGTTGCTAGCCCCAGGACTCGGTTCGCTCCTTAGTGATTCCTTAATTTTAAATAATAATAATGGCACAAAAAGCCCTTGAGACTGCAATTCGTGAACTTCAAAAAACCGTAACCTCTATGACAAATAAGTTAAGTGCACTTGAAACTAAAATAACGCAGCAAAATAGTATAATTAGTGAACAAAGTGAAGTGTTAAAAACGCTGAAAATCAACTTGGAGGGTAACAAAACATCGGCCAGCAAGCCGACCATTAGCAATACATCGCCCCTGACAGCGCCGCCAGCGCTGCAGCGCCCGGTACGCCAAGCGCGACTAAGAGCTGCTGCCAACGCCGCAGCGGAAAAAAAATCAAGCGCTAACACCGCTAGCGGGCCGCGGACATCTAACGAGCACGTAGACCCGAAAACACCCGAGGAACTCCGACCGGTGACGGAGACAAACGCCACCACCACTACAGACCGGACATATTGCAATGTGGCCACAACACCGGTGAATTCGACTCCAACTACTGCAAACCACGATTTCTCTCCAGGTGTCATAGATCCTTTAGAAAATAATAGCACCAGTGGACAGGCTCAATTAATGACAAGCCAGATAGACTCAACTCCAAATTCACCTGATCCAACAAAAAACTACACCGACGAGCCTTATAGAGACACCTATAAAAAGAATCGAAAAACTCGTCCCATTTTTACAGGAACTGGAAAAAAAGACGACGAGCTCCTCACAGTCGAGCGACAGAAGTATGTACAGGCCTGGCTATTTAAGCCAGAAACTACGACTAATAGCGTTTTTAGGTATCTAACTAGCCATATAAACAGTAGTGACATAACAATTGAAAAACGTGATCTTAAGACAAACAAACACGCCGCGTTCATAATAGGTTTTCCCGAGCGCCTACAACAACAAATTTACACGCCGACTTCGTGGCCACCCGGAATTAAGATCTCAGAATGGTTTCGCCGTCGAACTGGCGGGGAGCGAGGAGCGCGACCCGCCGATACTCCCACCACTGCCGGCCCCCGCCACCGTAAGCGCTCGCTCGAGCCGGCCGCCATCGTCACTAGTCACAGCGAGCAGCGGACAACGTAACAACAAACCAAGCGGCTCGACTATTACTGTATGCCATCAAAATATAGCTGCACTGCAACATAAAACACTTCGACTTGAAGTACTTCTACAAGGTGAAATGAGATGTGATATCCTAGGTATCTCGGAACACTGGTTATCGTTGCCGAAATTAAAGTGTGTACAGATCGACGGCTACAAGCTAGTTTCGTGCTATTGTAGGATTAATGCGTTACACGGTGGTTCTTGTATATGTATATATGCACGTGATAGTATAAAACGTGTAGAAAACAACGACTTAGTGAACTTGTCGCAAGAAAAATACTGTGAGATTTCTGCCATAGACCTTATCGACTATGGTATAACTATAATGTGCATATATAGAACGAATCTAATTAGTGCGAATGATTTTCTTCTAGTGTTTGAACGGGTTCTCGACAAGATAAACGACTTAGAACTGCAATGCATTATTGTGGGTGATTTTAACATAAATTGCTTGGGTGAAGTAGGCCCGATATTTAGTAAATGGTGCGATATACTTTGCTCGCAAGGGTTTAAAAATATAGTAGATTTCCACACCCGTATAACCAGTACCACAGCGACCTGCCTTGACCATGTGTACTCAAATCTGTTAGCAGACTCAGTTAGTGCCATGCCAATAACTAGCAACCTAAGTGACCATCTCGCGGTCAAGGCCGAAGTAAAGGTACGGGACTGGAGCAAAATAAACAACTGCCCTGCGTCCTATTGCAGGTACTTCACGTATAATAACCAATATAACTTTACGGCAGCTAGGTATTAGTAGTGTTGATTGGGAAGAAATTCTTGCGAAGAACCTAGATTCCGCGAATCTTGCTAGGTCTATTACTTATATTATAGTGAACAAATTCGAAATCTGTTTCCCACTAAAAAAGTTAAATTTTAGAGACAAAAATGAATCATCTTGGATTACACCTGACATTAAACTTTATAAATCGTTGTTATTTGACATTTTAGAACTTGGAAATAGGCACTCTAATTATATAGAATTAAATGACATTATATCTGACATGAAAATTCACTATGAAAACTTAATAAGGAATAAAAAATCCACTTATTACAATAATTTAATTAAATCTAGCACTAATGTTTCAAAAAGTATGTGGTCAGTAATTAATAAAGAACGGGGGAAAAATAACACCCCGCTGTTAGATGTCGCAGATGTGCTATTGAATGAGGGCGGGTCTAAGTTCCCCACCAAGAAATGTGCATTAAATGCCATTAACTCTAGGTTCCTGAGTGCCGCGGCGGCGTGCGGAGCGCCTCCCGCCAATGTAGCCCGCGCCCTGCATGAGCTGCGCGAGGCTCGGCCAGCCTCAACACACACTCTCTCACTAATACCGTTTACTGTTGATGAAGTTTATCGTCTAGTGAATTCACAGATTCCACCAAAACCGTCAAAGGACGTGTATGGGATTAGCATGAAGCTGCTGAGACTGGCACCTATTTCCCTTGTCCATGTTATGACAGAATTATTCAATCGCTGCTTAAAAGAGGCCACCCTTCCCGCGTCACTTAAAACAAGCAAGGTAACTCCTATCTTTAAAGGAAAAGGAAAAAGAGGTGATGTAGATGCTTACAGGCCTGTTTCGATTATACCAGCAATAGCTAAGGTTTTTGAATGTGGCCTCAGTAGCCGGCTCACGAACTTCTTACTTGTAACGAATGCGCTATCAGACAGGCAGTATGCGTATCGTGCGGGCCGGTCTACGACATCCTTAACCCGCGAACTGGTACGCCGCATCATGGCCGCTAGAGAGGGTCAGCAGCAGGTAGCAATCTTGTGCTGCGACCTATCCAAGGCGTTTGATGTTGCTGACCATGCCTTACTCACCTGTAAGCTACAACATTACGGGATAAATAACTCGTCACTGTCCTTACTAAAGAGCCTACTCCATAATAGATCCCAAATAGTAGTTGGAGATGGAGGAAGTATCAGATCTGATCCCCTGGAGGCAAGCATGGGTGTAGCCCAGGGATCGTCAGTCTCAAATATATTGTTTTCGCTGTTACTAAATGACTTACCTGACGCGATACAATCGGCTGAGATTTTAATGTACGCAGACGATGTAGCGGCGGTAGTCACTGCACCTACCATAGAAGACATCGACGTGGCACTAAATGAAACGGCTGCTCAGATGGCTCAGTGGTTCGAGTGCAACGGACTTGCCCTAAATCTTAAGAAAACGCATTACATACATTTTAACCTGTCAGGCCGTGGTACGAAGCCACTGACTGTTAAGTTGGACGGAAAATCTCTTGAGCAAGCTGCCTCTACTACCTTCCTAGGTTTTGAAATTGACAGCGGACTAAAGTGGGACCAGCACGTCAACAAACTGTGCTCTAAAATCGGTAGCGCATGCTTTGCCCTAGGCCGGGTAGCGAAGACTGTGACACCAGAAGTGGCCCGGTCGTGCTACTTCGCCACCGTGCACTCCCTAATTCAGTATGGTGCGGAGCTCTGGGGCCGCTGCGCCCAATGGGAACGAGTATTCCGACTCCAGAAACGAGCAGTCAGGTGTATCGCACGGGTACCTCCAGACACGCCAGCAAGAGAACTCTTTAAGGAATTAGGCATACTCACACTGCCTTCAATTATGGTTATGCAAGTAGCTATGTACGTAAGGGTTAACATATCCAACTACAAAACTAATGGAATGATACATAACTTCAACACTAGGAATGCCGAGAAACTAGTTAGTGTAGGCCGCAAACTTAAAAAATCAAATAAGCTCACCCATGTAATGGGGCCCACTGTTTATAATAAACTGCCCAGAAGTATTGTCGAAGCTCCCAATTTAATTAGCTTTAAGCGCCGATTAAAAAACTGGCTTGTCGAGCGCCCATTCTACACCTACCAAGAGTTCTGTGCTTACAGATAATAATAATTAAAACATTGTAAAAATAATATTCTTACGTAAAATGAATAATGTATGCAAAAAATTGTAAATAATTATAAATAGAATATTGACATGTAAACTGGTTTTATGAATAAATTGATTATGATTATGATTATGATTATAATGACAAACTGAAAACGCGAAAACTATGCGAGAATAGTTTCGAATTATCGTCGCCTTGTAGTTTTGGGTTTACGCCAAAATGTCAGCGAAGTTAGTGTGGCCTAAGTGGCAGCGACAAGCGGAGCGGGCAGCGTAGCGTCAAGCATCCAGGTGATTTGAGTGACGTACACTGAAAGCCCTATTCGGATTTTGAAATAGATATCTATTAGATATCTTTTAGACATCACCAAGATACGATAACGATATTTTTAAGATCTAACCTGTCAAATTTGACATTTTCGCGATTCTGGAGATACTCTTGAACGATTTCCACAGGATATGACTTAGAGATCCAATTCACATCTAATAGATATCTTACTCTATCTAACGTAAAAGTGACATTGGTTGTCCGAATGCGCTGCAAAAGAGAACTAGTTGATATCTAAACTATAACGTATCTAGAATGGATCTAGTACGTGTCGTCTCTTGTGAATGTCTTGAAGTTCGAATACGGCAGTGAGGCTCACACACTCGTATGTTTGCAATTGTTTAGGGTAGGAACATCTAGGAGAAATGGTCTGTCAGTGTCAAAGTTATGTTTCTTTAACCAAAACCGTCATAAGGGCGGGATTCCACCGTGTGCGGCACTGTACGGCACAAGCATATTCAGTACAAAAATGCTTGTGCCGCACAGTTCCGCACACTGGTGGAATCCTGCCTTAACAGTTTTGAAGTCTACACAATTTTGACACCGCTATCTTCAGTTACCCGTGAATCGTGCATCGAAATATCGGGAGCTTGAAAACAATACAAAAATGAATCACGGTACATATCCCGGTCGATATAAGTCTAGCAAAAACATCATATCAATAACAAATCCAAATCAAATTCAAAATATGTTATTTCAATCAGAATGTCCTCCATAATGCCCATAACATATCTCGCTTAGTTACGTGAAAAACATAAATATAGTTTATTTATGAATTCATTTGACAATCATAAACAAAACATTCCCGGGTCTATTTGGATCGGCGCCAAGTCCGTTTTTTGGTTAGTAGAAGTTTATTACAGGTCCCACAATGGGGTTGGCCGGTGGAAGTTTTTAGCAGATGGCGCCATTATAGCTTGCCCTGTCAATCCCTAGAATTGTGTCAAATTTTGTTTTTTTAATCCCCTGGATGCCAGCCCTTTAAGCCAAATCTCATAGAAAAAGGGGCAAGCTATGATGGCGCCATCTATGCAAACCTTTGACAGTTGCCAACCCCAATGAGAGAGAGGCGAATGGAATGAACGGTGAATGAATGAGATGACACATCACACACTTAAATAAGGATTGAATAATTTTACGGTTTAGACTCACTACAGTTTTATTTTTGTATTTATTATTATTTAATTAATATCGACGTTTTATATGATTTTCTTAAGACGAAACAGGAGCCGAGTTTTAAATATTTTAGGTAAATATACCCGTCTCGCTAACGGAAGCGGCTCCTAAAACTAGTGCGATAAGGACAAGGCCAAGGACAGAAAAATCCTGCGTAAAAATCTCAAAAATAGAGGTTTCTTACTCTACTGTTTCCTCCTCCAAAACTTAACCAATCGTAATCAAATTTGAAAATCTAAATGATTATGTAATTATCTGTGTCGTACCGTTTTGCTTTTTTGGCTAATTGATATCAGTTTTGAATACTACGCCTCTCATTGCGGCATAGTCAATGAGGCCATTTTGGCCATTTTTGAAGGGCTCTAGCGCCTTAAAAAGCAATAATATCAAAAAAAGCAAAACGGTCCGACACAGATATTGACAATATTAATCGGTATTGAAAAAATCATTGCTTTAGCATCAAAACCCACGGAGGAAACAGTCGAGTACGTTTGTATGGCGAAATGACCACTCCTGTTTAAAATATATTAATAAGGGGGTCGCCTTTATTTATTTAAACTTTATTGCACAGTAAAAAATATACAGTGACAAAAGGCGGACTTAATGCTACACGGCATTCTCTACCAGTCTACCTTTAGGCCAAAATGACGACAGAGATAGGCTTTCTCTTTATTTCCGCTACAAAAGGCGCCCCACTCTTCAAGGACTTTTTCTAGAATATTGGTCTGTGTGTTGGCAGATGCATCATCGCAGTAAAATACGAGACGATCGAAAACCGACATCTATTCAGATATAGGGACCGTGCGCGTTGGAGAGTCTGCCATCTTGTGGCCTGAATCGGAAACATATGTGCATATGTACATTGCCAAAGCAAGTGCTACCATCTACCGTTCTCGTCGGTACGTTCCTTGTGCAAATGTGCATAGGTTCTGCCATCTTTTGGGCTACATCGGAAGCAAAAACGACACATTTACGCCTCGCGCCAAAAATCTGACGGCTCCTATACTGCCCCCTATCGTTCATGCACGGGGCCTATCGTCGTATGGTTTTTAGGGTTCCATACCCAAAGGGTAAAACGGGACCCTATTACTAAGACTTCGCTGTCCGTCCGTCCGTCCGTTCGTCTGTCCGTCTGTCTGTCACCAGGCTGTATCTCACGAACCGTGATAGCTAGACAGTTGAAATTTTCACAGATGATGTATTTCTGTTGCCGCTATAACAACAAATACTAAAAACAGAATAAAATAAAGTGGAGCTCCCATACAGCAAACGTGATTTTTGACCAAAGTTAAGCAACGTCGGGCGTGTTCATACTTGGATGGGTGACCGTTTTCTTTTGCATTTTTTTCCGTTTTTTTTTTGCTTTATGGTACGGAACCCTTCGTGCGCGAGTCCGACTCGCACTTGCCCGGTTTTTATTAAATGTCGGGAATGTCGGGATCCACGACTACCTGACGACGAATGGCATTGTTAAATTACCGCTAATTATTATGTATCAGGTTAGCTGGAAGAGATCCCTTAACGGGATAAGTTCGCCTTTGTACACATTTACTGTATTCTCTCTGTGTTATGTACTTGTTTTGTGCAATAAAGTGTTTACTACTACTACCTACTACTAATTAGTAATTACCTCTTCTTCCTCACGTTATCCCGGCATTCTGCCACGGCTCATGGGAGCCTGGGGTCCGCTTGACAACTAATCCCATGATTTGACGTAGGCACTAGTTTTTACGAAAGCGACTGCCATCTGACCTTCCAACCCAGAGGGGAAACTAGGCCTTATTGGGATTAGTCCGGTAAGTACGTCAAAATTTGCTAAAGATACGATAGGGATCGGATATGTCAGTGTCAAAAGTGACGTTTTTGTTTGAAGATACAAACGCTCAAAATTCCAACTTTGGAATCTTTCGCTTGCTCGGGTATCAATATTAGCACAAACGCGGTTAAACAACAACTTTGCCCCCTTGTAAAATAAGCCACAAAAGTAGGTAAGGTATATTCGGGTAATACCGAATGTCGGATAATTCGGAAATTCAGATGAAAATCACTCTTAATTCCATCATAATAAAAGTCTCGTTTCGGAATTATCCGACAGTTTTCGACATTCGGAATTACCCGAGTAAACCTTACCTGCTTTATTTTAAAAGCACTAAGGTCTTTTTTCCCAAAACCATCAAATCTGCGATACCTACAGAACCCTAAACTGGACGTGACTACTGAACCAAATGGAATGTCCGACCCTTCTGACCCTCGCATCCGTCCTTATCTAACACGTGCTTGTCCAGATACTGCGTCCCTCTCTGTGACATAAATGTTTAATGTACCTCGTAAAAATGTTTACATCGCCGATAAGAGTTTTGGACGAATTTAAAACGTTGGGCCCGATTCGGATTTTGAAATAGACATCTATTAGATATATTTTAGACATCACCAAGATACGATAACGATATGTTTTAAGATCTAACCTGTCAAATTTGACATTTGCGCTATTTTGAAGATACTCTTGAACGATTTCCACAGGATATGACTTAGAGATCCAATTCACATCTAATAGATATCTTACTCTATCTAACGTAAAAGTGACATTGGTTGCCCGAATTGCGCTGCAAAAGAGAACTAGTTGATATCTAAACTATAACGTATCTAGAATGGATCTAGTACGTGTCGTCTATTGTGAATATCTTGAAGTTCGAATACGCCAGCTTGTTTTGTTAAAAAAAGATATGTCTCTGAAACGTGGAAAAGTATGTTTAATTAAAGCCGGGGAAAATAGTAGATTGTGTCACAAGAGAGCGAAATGACATATTTACGGCGTGGGCGTACACTGAATATTGAATAAAGCGATACATTCTAAAATAAGATACCTATCACGTGTATGGAAATAATTTTGCTACTATGTGACACATAACTACAGCCCGATTCGAAATTTAAGATACATTAAGTAAACGATATGGATTAGATATGTCAAATGTGAAGTTTGACAACTGACACAACTTTGAAAACTGACACTTCTAATCCATTATCGTTTCTAGATCTATTAATTGACGTATCTAAAAGTTCTAATAGGGCCGTACCTACTGCTTTTCACATCGCCTATGAAGAAATTATTGTTTCAAAATATTATTTCGGAAAAAAATTGTATGCAAAAAAAAATGTGTATTAAACCAGAAAAGTGCCACTTTGTTCCCTCTTTTCTATGTATTTAAGAATTGATATAAATATAGATCACTGCATAGAAAACATCCATAACTTTACACAGACAAAACATCTTCCAGACTGAGCATAGTCGCGCTACCCCTTCTGCCACGCATACGGTAATTTTACTCCATGTTCGTGTCAAAAGTGTCTTTGTGGGACGTCCGTGTCTTTGAACGGACCGATCACGGCACGGGACTTCGCTCACCTCGTCCCGCGCACCCCCGCATTTTTGGCATCATAGGTTGCATGAAATAATTGCTCTAAACTCGGTCAAGAGTATTCCTAGTTTATGCTTTGTTGTACAGTCAACAACAGAGCTATGAATACAGGCAAAGTGCCAAAAATATGTATACACGACCTTAATGTACAGGCAATAAAGTACTGTATACATATTTTTGACACTTTGCCTATTCATAGCTCTGTTGTTGACTGTACATGTTTAACCATATCCCCCCCCCCTCTCCCTGACACTGCGGGGTTGCGAACTGCATCGCAGCCATAATTGTGTTTTTAGTTATATTTTGTAACTAGCTGTTGCCCGCGACTTCGTCCGCGTGGAATTTTATCTTCAACATTTTACATCTTTAGTATCTATAATTTTCTATAATTTTCATATCCGAGCAATGTTGAAATTAAGTACTTTTCTTTTTTAGCAAGTTGTATGAAGTTTTAAGTCAAGTGGATTTTGATGTTGGTTGCTGAAATTACTTTTCTTGTATTCTCATAATAGGTACCTATGCCCTTATACAAAGATTCAAGTTCCGCATTCCGCACTCACAAAATATCTGATCTCCATACAAACTTTCAACCCCTTTCTCACCACCTTGGGGGATGATTTTCAAAAATGCTTGAATTAGTTTTCATGTTTTTTAATTTAATACCTTTTTTTGCAAAAAGTTCAAGTTCCTAGCTTAAAATTTAATTTACAGCCCAAGACGAACTTTCATCCCCTTTTTAACCCCCTTAGGGGTTGATTTTCGAAAAACGTTGCAATTACTGTTTTTTTGTAATCGGCTATTATGTCTTTCTAAGTAGTTTCAAAGCATTTGTAATGGATTCAAACTTTGAACCCCATTTTAACCCTGTTAGGGGATGAATTTTACAAATTGCTGAAATCACTTTTATTGTCTTCTAATAATATCCCCAAATACAAAGATTCAAATCCCGCGCTCGAAAAAATGTTTGATATCCATACAAACTTTCAACCCCTTTCACCACCTTAGGGGATGAATTTTCAAAAACGCTGAAATTAGTTTTCTTGTATTTTAATAATATATCTTTTTACGAAGTTTCAAATTCCTAGCTTATAAGAAAACTTTCACCCCATACAAACTTTCATCCCCTTTTTAACCCCCTTAGGGGTTGAATTTCTCAAAATCGCTTCTTATCTCTTGTACACTTTATAAATGCAATCTGGTGTGCAAATTTCAACTTTCTGGCTTTTGTAGTTTCGGCTCTGCGTTGATGAATCAGTCAGTCAGTCAGTCAGGACACTTGCATTTATATATATAGAAGATAGATAATTATGTATGCTAGTTTTAAGGTAAGGTAATCTATGGGCCAATAGTTGCCTGAATATAAATGTTTTCATTCATTCATTCATATCCATTTGTTCCAGGGACTGTCGAGTTGTCCGGGATCCTCAGACCCTTAAATCCAAGGGCTATGGCTTCGTGTCATTCCTTAAAAAATCGGTGAGTGCATAGAAATTATCATTATCACCATGTATTGCCAAGTGGGTTTAACTGAGGTCATTAATCAAATAATACTAGGGTAATTCGCCAGTAACTGGCCACTGTTAATAACTGGATGGCCACATGTTAGTAACGTAATGGCCACCTGTTAGTAACCGGCCACCCTAATAGGTCAGGAATCAGGAAACGAATGCTCAAAAAACGTTGTAGAGGGAAATGCTAGGAACACAATTTTTGACTCCGTAACTTTGTTTAGACTAGTTAGGAGGTGAACATATCAAAAGTCCCCGGCTGTAGCCCCGGTGCTGCGGGGAAGGGGGGGGGGGAAGAAGGTCGAATTTTTCGGTTTTTCATTGATATCTTGGAAACTTTGCGTCTTAGCGACATGACTATTAAGACAAACCGAAAGCTGATAAAATTAGTTACAAGTTTTGTCCAGTCAAGTTTTTCAATATCTTGAATAGTTTTTTAGATACCCGTTCTTGAAAGTTTATTTAGGGATTTTAATTTTATCTTGATATCTACATCAGTGATGCTGTTAGACCATGTTTGGTCATTTTCGTATAAATCGGGGGTGCTGAATTCATTTATGGTATCACATTGACACTTGAGACCTTCTTTCCCCCTCTCCCCCCCAGCACCGGGGCTACGGCCGGGGACTTTTGATATGTTCACCCCCTAACTAGTCCAAACAAAGTTACGGAGTCAAAAATTGTGTTCCATTTCAGCATTTCCCTCTATACCTTCTTATTGCTTGGCCTATTAACTAAAAACGAATTTTATTTACCTATAAACAGAATTAATTTTAGTATAAGGTGGCTAGTTATTGAAGGCTGGCCAGTTATTGAAACCTTATACTAAAATAAAAAGTTATTGGCCGGTGGCCAGTTACTGGCGAATTACCCTACCTAACCTAATATCCATTCTGTTGTGGTGTGCAAATTAGATTTTTTTTACTTATTTTCTTAGGGACGATTATAATTATTTCGTTATTTTGTGATTGAACAGGAAGCAGAATCAGCGATTACGGCCATGAATGGGCAGTGGCTGGGGTCCCGGTCTATCCGGACCAACTGGGCCACACGCAAACCTCCCGCGCCTAAGAACGAACGTAAGTATTTACGAATGAGCTGTGGCGTTGATCCATTATGTCAGCATGAATGGGCAGTGGCTGGGGTCCCGGTCTATCCGGACCAATTGGGTCACACGCAAACCTCCCGCGCCCGAAAACGAACGTAAGTATAAGTAATCTCTTATTTTTGGGGCCTAGCCAAATGAAAGTCGTTGATATAAAATCCATCTAAACCTAAATAGGTAATATCTAAACTGGCAACCCGACGTATTTTTAGGGTTCCGTACCTAAAGTGTAAAATCGGGACCCTATTACTAAGACTCCGCTGTCCGTCCGCCCGTCAGTCTGTCTGTCACCAGGCTGTAACTCATAAACTGTGATAGCTTGAAATTTTCGCTTTTGTTGTATGGGATCCCCACTTAAATATTTATTTTATTCTGTTTTTAGTATTTGTTGTTACAGTGGCAACAGAAATACTCTATGAAAATTTCAATTGCCTAGCTATCACGGTTCATGAGATACAGCCTGTGACAGACAGACGGACGGACGGACAGACGGACAGCGGAGTCTTAGTAATAGCCTTCCCGTTTTTACCCTTGCGTACGGAACTCTGAAAATCAAGTAATAATGCCATATTACCTGTTTGTTTTCAATTGTCACTTGCGACGTTCATGCAGCGTGGTGTGACGAACAGCCCTCATGAAAATGTGTCACGGGCGTTAAAAAGTCCATTTTAATTCCCGTCGCCTAAGCCCGTATTGAGGTCGCGTCGAGCATTCATCGGAATCGAACCCGGCACAAAAGGCCGAGTAATGAAGAGTGCTGGCAATCAAGAAAACTGCTGTACGGAATGTCAGGAATAGTTTTGATGAAAAAGAGGTTACATTTCTTTAGCGACCTTTTAGCCTATGGCTTATTACGTAGTGACTCTGCTCACTAAGCAGAATATTCCGAGTTCGAATCCTGGTATATCCTTTTATTACAAGCCCCGATGAAAATTAGTTCGTCTAGTTCCACGCAACAATTTTGTGTATTCTAATAAATCTTACACATGAAGATAAAATGACCCAGTAATAGGAACCATAATAGTAATGTTTAATTTGTTTAATCTACTTATATTATTTTGATCGTATAATAAAACTGCATGAATCTTTTATTGCTGAAAAATGTACTTTTTAAAAACGAAAAACTCATTAGTACGAGCCGGTTCGAACCCGCGACCTCCGGATTGAAAGTCGAACGCTCTTACCGCTAGGCCACCAGCGCTTCCTTCGCCCCTCTTCCCTAAATAATAAAACTCAATTTTCCTCGACATATAAGTAGGTATTTATATATTCTTGTACTTTAATCTTCCGCCCGCTGCATATCTAAATAACCTCTTTGTGCGTTTAATTTATTAGAGATCGCTGCTGTTTTAAACTAGAACCACGTATCGGCGTTTTCTCCGTTTTTGTCAGCCGAGCGAATGCGAAGCGCTAGTCTCCAAAGTCTAAGTCAAAATATTATTTCTTCAAGTAGGCCTAGCAACAAGCACTTTTAATAAGTTTTACAGATGTCAATGATGTCATCTTAATCGAAATATAGCAATTATCAATTTATTGATGCAACCATTATTTTTCTTAACCGTTTGAGCTCGGGTCAAAAAAAAAGCTTTCGTATGTCCGGAAGTTGTCTTATGTAATTTGAGGGTAGATTTGATAATTACCTCGATTTTTTTTGTATGTTCGTTTTTACAAGTTTCCAAAATTCTACAGCTAGTACTTACGACAATCAATTCATGTTTGTTATTAATTTTAAAAATTGATTTTGTTCTTTTTTTATTTGTGTCCTTACCACTATCTTCTTTGTGGTTACCAAAAAATACATTCTACAGTTTATTGTACGGTTTATACGTAAAACTCACAAAGAAGAATATTTCCTTAGTAAACTCCTACAAGAAATTGTAGAAAATTATTGAGGGCGTCATTTCCTACGTAACTGTCACATTTTTGACTTAAATGCTCAAACATGGCAATAATTTAGTATGGATTTTAGAGTTACATTTTTTTTAATTTCTATTATTTTATGTTGAAACTCTATAATCATAAGACTTTTTGAAAGACATTTGTATGGTTTTAGTTTTGAACAGCCATCTGGACATTCTGTATTACGTCCTTTGAACTGTTTTTGTTTTTTGTATTTATAAATGTTAAAGGAATTATCTTTCCATTTACGGACCCTATGAAATTTATAATAATAAGTCCTTGAATTACACTGAATTGAATAAATACCGCTAAATGCTATTAATAATAGCATTTAAGTAATTAACATATTATAAACTCCGGGCAAAAATAAAACACAGTTTCAAATGGTGAGCATCGTTTTAAAAATCAGTTATCAAATGTGGCTTTCCATAGAAAAGGGTCCGTAAATATTTTATTGATGGAAAGGTTCTTATGCACATGAAGCATAAGGACCTTTCTCTCATGGAAAGTCTCAAATAGTGTTCTAAAGATTTTAATTTAATCACGGGCAAATAAAAACGAACGTAATCTTTCTACATTATAGAGTCTGATCGGAAAGAGAAGACTCTTCTCTTTCCGAATAGACTGTACACATAAGAGTAGGTAGGTAGATACCTAGAATAAGTATACCGGGTGTGGCCTGTAACACGAGCAAATAATTAAAACATAGATTGCACTCCTCAAACGGTGACACTTTTGTTCAACAACTTTTAAAAATTATGAAGTATTTGGACTACCTATTTTTCATACAAAATAAATATTAACTTCACGCCATGTTATTGTGATTGACTTTGCTTGTCACGCCTTAAACATAACAAAATTCGCAATACATTGCGTCTTAGAATAAACTTTAAAGTGTATTAAAAATCAAACCACAAGTTATTTTTAAAAGTTGCTGAACAAATGTTGGTCCGTATGAGGAGTACAGCCTACAGTTTAATTTTTTGCTCGTATTACAGGCCACTGAGAAGATTGAACAAATTTTTTAGTCTATCGATTTTAAGATCTGTTAGTGCTTTTAACTATTTTCTGCTTGTCCAATTAATTAGTAATATTTGATTGAACAAACAAAATATAGCAGGTGTAAACCTGAATAACCTAAAATCTAGGTCGTACCGTTTGTCTGGAACAATTTATACTATTGCTTTGTTAAACAGACCGGATGTGACTGGGCGGGAAATAGTTAATGTCGCACCGGAAATTAGGCGGTCGGGGGAAACGTATAGGTTTTTATGAAAATGACATTAATGCCCGGCGCCCTCTGTCGGCATGGCATGGCAATTGCCATCCTTCGGCATATTGCCAAGGCGTCCTCAAGTATGCCGAGGCGTCCTAAGGCATGCCCAGGTGTCCTGAAATGCTGAACCACGTTCGACGTGTTGCCTCCCTGTCACACTTGTACGAATTTACAAGTGCGACAGACTGCCGTATTCGAACTTCAAGATATTCACAAGTGACGACACGTACTACATCCATTCTAGATACGTTATAGTTTAGATATCAACTAGTTCTCTTTTGCAGCGCAATTCGGGCAACCAATGTCACTTTTACGTTAGATAGAGTAAGATATCTATTAGATGTGAATTGGATCTCTAAGTCATATCCTGTGGAGATCGTTCAAGAGTATCACCAGAATCGCACAAATGTCAAATTTGACAGGTTAGATCTTAAACATATCGTTATCGTATCTGGTGATGTCTAAAAGATGTCTAATAGATGTCTATTTCGAAATCCGAATCGGACCCTGTGTCTCGTATGTTTTGTTTTAATTGCTTATGGTTCATTGGTCTATTAGCATAGACACGTGCCTTTAGATAGACTCACAGAAAAAAGTCGGAAACTCTTGTTAGCCGTTAAGGTACCTCAGTGATTTTTACCGAAAAAGATCTAAGATGAGGCAACGCGCACCAGGCCCTTACGGCCCCAGGTTTTTAACTCCAACTTATAATATTTATTTATTTATTTGACGACCGGTCTGGCCTAGTGGGTAGTGACCCTGCCTATGAAGCCGATGGTCCCGGGTTCGATTCCTGGTAAGGGCATTTATTTGTATGACTATACAGATATTTGTTCCTGAGTCATGGCTGTTTTCTATGTATTTAAGTATTTATATTTATTATATTATAGTATATATATCGTTGTCTGAGTACCCACAACACAAGCTTTCTTGAGCTTACTGTGGGACTCACGCTCAGTCAATTTGTGTAAAAATGTCCTGTAATATTTATTTATTTAGATAACTTTCAAATACACAAATTGTATTTAGAACTTAAACGCGAATGACAGGCACTATAAACAGATAGTCAAATCGGCCCTCGCTATTAGTTGAATAAATTGAATAATTGACAATTCCAATAACCAGTGTAATTAGTAGATAGTGATGATTCAATAGTTGGAAATCGGCTCTGAATATCAATGAGATCGTGATTGGGCCGCCATTAATAATAATTGAAATTACTCACATTATTGTAAAAGGGAACAGTTACGATTCACACGGACCCGCCGCCCAAAAAACGCTCCTATCTTCGAGCACAAAATAAATAAATAGTACAGTCAAAGAATTTAATTTCCGACCCATTTCGTACTTTGTCACAGTGACAATCAATATGAAAGCCGCTAGAGACCTCATACGGTTGTCACTGTGACAAAGTACAAAATGGGTAGTAAATTAAATTCTTTGACTGTACTAGGTAAGGTACAGAAGATTCACTCTCTAATAACTAAACGCGCTGTTACGATTAGGTGGCGACAGCGCTACGCGCGGCTTGCACCAAAATTGGTGTGGAACGGATGTACTTGTGAAATAAACACCCAAACAACATTAATACATTTATTTATTTATCCAATTAACAATAATACAAGAAACAAACTGATCGTATTAAGTATAATATGCAGACCATATTACATTGAATGATATCGCAAATAAATATGATACTACTCTGGTCAGCAATACATGTATATGACCAAATACTTACTTCTTCGCTGGTGGCTGCTAGATGGCAAGGCAAGTGGTCGCTCCCGCCTTGTGCTTGTCCTTTTATGACGTTGGGTTTGACAGCTCCGTCAAAGTGGTGTTACCAAAATGCCGTGGCGAAAACACTTGTAGCTACCTGTTGCAAAGCGACGACATTGCGGAGTGAGCCACGCCTGCTTCGAGTAACACCGGTCTCAATATGGCGGAGCCATGAGGATTTGTGACTTCTACAGCTCACAGACCCAATAATAATTTAATGTAATATAGAATAAGATACATTTAAAAGTATCCTTTTAATCATCTCATAAACCGGCAAAGGGAGGTTAAATCTATCTCCTTTATACGTCTTTGATTTATTTTCCAATTTCCGAGCGAGTCTTCGTTCAAAGGAATATTCTCAACGAATGGTTTGTGGTCAACGTAGTAACTTAAAAAGAATTATTATCCTTTTATAGATTTCTATTGAATAGAAAAGTAATTAAGGGATAGGGTTTTAAGATACATACGTGGAAAAATACTGGTTATATAAAAATTATTGACGATTAGTGAGTATAATCGGCTGAAATAGAAATTTTGGGAGAAAAAATTTATGACAAGTAGGGAGTTCGGCCTTTTCATTAGTGAACCTTTTTTGACGGAGTGGCCCATGCGTTCACGCACGGTGTGTGGGACTCTCCGACCGCTCCTTTCCCATTTCACCCTCTTTGCCGTTAGTGACCCTACCTACGAAGCAGGAGGTCCCGGGTTCGAATCCTGGTAAGGGCATTTATTTGTGTGTTTATCACATTTATTTGTTCCCGGAGTAGGTTATGATGTTTTTAAGTACCTATTGTTTATTTACATAATATTAGATACATATATACCTGCAGAGATAAACTAAACAAAATAATAACTAGCTTAACTCCAAAATAGACCCTTGAGGCGATGTGCCAAGTATGCTGGCAGCCTTTCCTCGTTGTATCGCAATGCTGATACGTTGTGCAAGGAAGCTGCCGGCTCTTCGGTCACCAGTTACGTCAACCAGCCTTTATATATGTATTGTATAACTATATCGTCACCCACCCACAACACAACCCAAGTTATATTGACTAACGCGATCTGTGTAAAGTTGTCCTACAATATATATTTTTATCTGTTCCAGTAAATTCAAAACCTCTGACCTTCGACGAAGTCTACAACCAGAGCTCGCCCACCAACTGCACCGTGTACTGCGGAGGCCTGGCCGCCGGCCTCACCGAGGAGCTGCTCCAGAAGACCTTCCAGCCCTTCGGCTCCATTCAGGAGATCAGGGTGTTCAAGGACAAGGGATATGCCTTCATCAGGTCAGGAGGTTTTCAATTCATTAAAGCTTCCAGTAGACCAGGCCTGGAGGCACTGCTCCAGAAGACCTTCCAGCCCTTCGGCTCCATCCAGGAGATCAGGGTGTTCAAGGACAAGGGATATGCCTTCATCAGGTCAGGAGGTTTTCAATTCATTAAAGCTTCAGGTAGACCTGGCTTGGAGGAACTGCTCCAGAAGACTTTCCAGGCCTTCAGCTCTGTCTAGGAGATCATCTCTCTCGCTATATGTACTGCTTGCCCTAATTGATCCAACGGCGTCTAGCCTTTCAAAGGTGCATAATAATAAATCAATAATCAATTTATATCGAACAATACTCCACATTGTGTCACTAACATAAAGCTACTACCCAACTAGCAAATCTATCTCTAGGATTAGTATCAACATCAACATAATATCAAAACAATATTTTACATAATGGGACATGTACTCGTAAGGGCCCCCCCACATCTAGCGTCTTTCGAGCGTCGGCGTCTACAACTCTATGGCCGCTGCTCGACGCAACGTCGATGCAACTGCGCAGCGACGTCATTTTCCATAGCGCTGACCAGACGCCGACGCTCGAAAGACGCTAGATGTGGGGGGGGGGGGGGGGGCTAACTGCACCCAGTGCTTTTCAGCCATGGCGAGTCCCACCGGTTGGCCAACGTGCACAGGATGGTATTCCAGCTGGTGCGCCACCGTCTCAACAGCTGCACCGCTTCCTGATGATCGTGTGGAAGCCATCGATCCATCCCTCTCGTCCCGATAATATGTATACTCGAGAATTCGGGCACCGTGGCAATAGCAAAATTGGAAATTGCTCATTGTTCAACAGTCGAACTTAGTGGAATTTTAGAGTTCCCCTTAGTTGGATGATCGACATAGGTGGAATTTCGGAATTCCTAGTGGTTAGACAAGAAGATTTCCTAAGCCAAAAACGTATTTCACTATGATAATCAACATTACTGAAGGTCTTCCCTCGGTTTCCAGATTCTCAACGAAGGAGAGCGCGACGCACGCGATCGTGGCGGTCCACAACACCGACGTGAACGGCCAGCCTGTGAAATGCTCCTGGGGAAAAGAGTCCGGGGATCCGAACAACGCTCAGACACCAGGACAGGTGAGACCCTTGGTTCGCAGGTCATCAACACGACGCTGACCTGAACGGGTAGCCTGTCAAGTGCTGGCGGCCCGAACACCGCTCAGACACCGGGACAGGTGAGACCCTTGGTTCCCAGGTCATCAACACGACACCGACGTGAACAGGTAGCCCGTCAAGTGCTGGGGGAAGAGTCTGGGGGTTAACAACACTCAGACACCAGGACAGGTGAGACCCTTGGTTCCCAGGTCATCAACACAAAGGCCAGCCTGTCAAGTGCTGGAGAAAGTCCGGGGACCCGAACAACGCTCAGACACTGGGACAGGTGAGAACATGTTGCCGGTGACGTCCTGACGTCGGATGAAGTGGCGTGACGTTTCCGAACTACACTGGACATGTCTGGCAATATGGCGCGACACGTGTAGCCAGTAGCATAGAGAAATATAGTAAGTAGTAAGAACAGACTGCTCACTCCATACATCAGTTTTGGTACCAAAACGACTATTATTTTCGAAGTCGACATTTATGCATCGAGTAGCGGAAGGAGTTGAAAATAGCGTTCCAATAAATCCGGTTATATATTAGCTGAAAATTGTTGAGCATTAGACTTTTCGGTCATCGGAACATTTATTATCAAGGAGCAGTACTGATAATTCCGCTACTCGATGCTAGATGTTGACTACGAAAATAATAACCGTTTTGGTACCAAAACTGATATACGAACTGAGCACTCTATGTATTTTTAGGGTTCCGTACCTCAAAAGGAAAAAACGGAACCCTTATAGGATCACTCGTGCTTCTGTCTGTCTGTCCGTCTGTCACAGCCTATTTTCTCGGAAACTACTGGACCAATTAAGTTGAAATTTGGTACACATATGTAAATTAGTAACCCAAAGATGGACATATTTTTTTATACTTTTAAAATACATAGGTTCGAAGTTATTTAAGAAAATAGCCAAAAAATTACCATTCCCCCCTTTATCCCCGAAACTACTGGGTCAAAAATTTTGAAATAATACACAAAATAGTTCTTCACCTATAGATGACAGGAAAACCTATTAAAAATGTGCAGTCAAGCGCGAGTCGGACTTATGTACGGAACCCTAGAAACGCGAGTCCCACTCGCACTTGGCCGGTTTTTATTTTCTCTATGTCAGTAATAACCGGTTTTTATTTTCTTTATGCCAACGCGTGTCGCGAAACATTTGTCCTGTCCGCTACCGTGTCCCTGGCTATATTTCAGATCGGTATTTGGTATATAATAGAGAGAACAGAGAACTAACGGCGCGATTCGGGAAATGAATTAGATATTCACTAGATATGATTTAGTAAAGAAATTTGACGTTCCACGGAAAAAGGTACCTTATGGCGGCTGGCACTTTATTAACGCTGCTTGCTGCTAATATGGGAATATTCAGCCGGGGCAATGTTACCTTTTGCCGTGGAAGGTCACATATCTTTACTATTTCATATCTAGTGCATCTCTAATTCATTTCCCGAATCGCGCCGTAAAACGTTAAAAAATGAATATTCCGGAAAGTACTTACTTATTAAAATTTCAAATGCAAATTCCGAGATATTTGCCAAATTCAGTAAAGTAATTATATAATTAAGCATTAGACTTGTGACCTTTTTCATGATAATGCTTGAAATGGATCTTATTTACATTATTTATCTGAATTGACTGTGAAACAGAATTCTAAAGTGAATACTGAAGCTGTAAAAATTATATTTTGTTTGAAGCTATATTATTAGAATTTCAGGGTTCTAAAAGAAAATATTATACGCTACTAGCGACCCGCCCCCACTTTGAGCGAGTAAACCATAACAAATTATATAGGTACCTACCTAAACCTTCCTTAAGAATCACTCTATCAATAAGTCAAAACCGCATTAAAATCCATCCAGGACTCTTTGAGTTTATCGTGAACATACAAAAACACGCAAACAGACAGCATCCGGAGTCCACCACGGAGACCACTCTTACAGTTGCAATTTAAGATTTTGATTCAACTAAATTTCAAGTGAAAATGGCGGGCGCCGGTTTTACGTTTTAATTTTTATTTTTTTATTTTGACTACAGCCAAATAAAAAAAAGTGATACATATATCGTATTTTATAACATTTTATTTATATAATAACAATTAAATATTTACTATAAATAAATATTTCGCCATTAGCCATTTATTACGTACAATACTAATGGCGAAATAAAAATACATATATAAAGTTTTTAAACATCCAAACTCTTCAATAATGGTGTGGACGTATCAATTGCGGTCAGAATTAAATTTAATAAAGCTGAAAAAGTAAAAAGCACTACTTCGCAAAAACTAATTTTGCGAACGCTAAACAGCTACACTTAGCACTTTTTGAGCAAATGTACATATTAAAAATAATTAAAATATTTTTTTATGATTTTCCAGCTCGGTGGCACCGCGTACAGCCCCTTCAGCGCGGCGTACACGGGCGGCGTCCCCCCCGCCTCCTACTGGTACAACACGTACCCACAGCAGCTGGGGGGCTTCCTGCAGGGCGTGCAAGGCGTGCAAGGCGTGCAGGGCTACTCCTACGGACAGTTCGGCTACCAGCAGCAGTATATGGGGTACGTGTAACCCTGTAATGGTCAAGATTAAATCATTCGAAAAAGCGCTGGTGGCCTAGCGGTAGGAGCGTGCGACTTGCAATCTGGAGGTCGCGGGTTCAAACCCCGGCGCGTACCAATTAATTTTTCGGAACTTCAAAGTCGTGCCGCCATCTACTTCGAGGTCTGCCGCGATGCCGCACTATCGGTCCGGTTCGAACTTTAAGATACGTCAATTAATAGATCTAGAAACGATATGGATTAGATATGCCAGTGTCAATGTGACGTTTCTTCAAACAAAAAGGTCACTTTTGACACTGACACATCTAATCCATATCGTTTCTAGATCTATTGATTTACGTATCTTAAAGTTCGAATCTGGCAGTATGTTGTGTCCACTTGGTAATTTTCTTGGCCTACAAGTCCAGCCCAGTCTCATCTTAGCTTAGCGGCTGTCAGGGTTAGCTACTCTGGTTTATTTCTAAGGTTCTAAGGTAAAGTTCTAAGGTACCCTACCTATAAAATAAAATGCAAAAAACATTAACTTACATTTTCTATCTCCATGTTAATATATCAAAGAAATTAATGGATATACGTTATATCTTAACAAGTTTTCTTTATCAAACAGAATATCATGAACAAAGCAACGCGATAATTGATTTACTGATGCCTAAAGAGAATACATAATTACTATGTACTTACCTAAATAAATTAGTATTTGCTATCCATGTTTGCTAAGTTTGCTTTGGCGTGACGTCTGGAAACTGGATTCAGACTATTTATATTTATATCCTTTGTCTTTCTGGTACCTTGTTGTACATTTTGCTGCATTTGTTTTTACATTTACATGTTTATGCAAGTAACTGACGGTCTTTCCATCGCTGTACAACAGTCTGACGATTTTTTTCATCAAAGCATCTAAACTATCATCTGACAAAGTATAAAACGGGAGGCGATGAGTGATCTTCAAAAATGATATTGAGGTTTCGATTATCATTCTTTTCTAAACTAAATAGTTTGCGCGAAAGACACTTCTAAAGTAGTAAAATATGTGTCCCCCCCCCCCCTGTAACTTCTAAAATAAGAGAATGATAAAACTAAAGAAAATATTATGATATACATTACCATGCAAACTTCCACCGAAAATTGGTTTGAACGAGATCTAGTAAATAGTTTTTTTTAATCGTCATAAATCGTAAACCCTTCTATGTTATATCTAGTTCTTGATAGATAGATGAAATAAACAAAGTAGCTGGCAAAGACTGGATGAACAAAGCTAACGATAGAGATGTATGGAATAATATGGAGGAGGCCTTCACTCGAAGAGAGGTCCTTAATGCAAACACGAATTTTACATAAATAATTTAATTAAACTGCATGACATATATTGAATAATAATAATTAAAAAAAAAGAGTATTAATTAATTAGATTAGATAAATATTTAATTTACTTACTGTCAGAATGAATTGTAGATCTAGATTAATTTTGCACGTGAAATTATCTACGAATTGTTATGTACTTATTTTTAATGTATTAAGGAATAAAAGAGGCTATAATAATATAATAAATGTAAATCGTAAACCGCAATTTTATTATGTTACTTGCTGCTACGGAACCCTCCAACGGCAAGTCCGACTCACACTTGGCCGCTTTTTTTATTCACGATAGCATCTAAACTATCATCTGACAACTTGGAGGATATAACCAACGGAGACGCCATGTCTAAAATTTTCGGTACAAAATAGTCTACCGTTTTTTGCGGGGGAGGGGCACATCAAATGTATAGGTACGTCATGTCAGATAAACGTCAGTCCATACATATGGTTGACATGAGGTTGACCATTGGCCGCCTATTTTCGACAGAGGGGAACGCCTGTTAATGGCGGCTCCATTGTTAATTACTCCGAGTCTGACAAGCGGGAGGCGACGACTGACGATATTTGCTCCCGGCCCGCGGTCTAATTATTTGCCTATGGAAAGAAAAGTACATTCAGCGATAAAATTTTGTATCAGAAATGAAATTTTTGCCATAATCTTATTTAAAGTATAATTCGTCAACAATTTGCCATTGGATACTAACGTAGCTAGGGTTTGCACGACGGATCCGAAATGTATGGGAATATCCGCGGATCCGGATCCAGATCCGGATAATTTCATACATTTCGGATCCGGATTGCAAACCCTAAACGTAACTGTGAAATAAATTCATTTTAAACGTTTTCATGTATGGATCAATTCATCAGTGCTGCTCAGTAAGTGACAATACAAATTATTACAGTTATTTCCCATTTCTATTTTTATACTCACCCGAACCGGCCGCCAAAAGCCGCTCCCATTACAATCGAACACTCTCACTTTAAAACGACATGGTTAAATTGTGTTTAAATTACATGAATCATTTACGTAACATAATAATATCTATGTCTAGTACTAGTTTAGTATGTTGGTAAAACATTTACAAAAAAATAGAGCTAGTACAAGTTGTATATGTAAACTTTTATCTTGTTTTTTAGCAATTAAAACTAAGGTACCTGCGTCATTAAGGCCCGCTCATTAAGCTTGCTTTACTATTCAAATTTCATACTTTTATAAATGTGAATTGAATGGGTTCAAATTTTGCATCCATGCATATTAATAAAATCGATGGGCCTTATTTGGCACAAGTACCTTAGTACAGTCACCTACAATAATATGTTACTCTTTGAAGACCGCAAAAATATGTGACACATACTTGAGGCTCTTCAAATAAGATTGTGTCAGATATTTTTGCAGCCAGTACCAGACATAAAATATATTGTACTTGAATGTTCATGTCATTTAAAAATGTCGTTTCAAAATGAGAGCATAACGTCCATTTAATGGCGGCAGTTGGTGTGAGTCTTAAGACGAAACAGGAGTTGAGTTCTAAATATTTTAGGTAAATATACCCGTCTCGTTAACGGAAGCGGCTCCTAAAACTAATGCGATAAGGACAAGGCGAAAAATCCTGCGTAAAAATCTCAAAAATCGAGGTTTTGTACCCGACTGTTTCCTCCTCCAAAACTTAACCAATCTTAACCAAATTTGGAAATTGAAATGATTATGAAATTATCTGTGTCGGACCGATTTGCTTTTTTGGCTAATTGATATCAGTTTTGAATACTACGCCTGTAATTGCGGCATAGTCAATGAGGCCATATTGGCTATTTTTGAGGGGCTCTAGCCTTAAAAAACAAAAATATCAAAAAAAGCAAAACGGTCCGACACAGATATTGACAGTAATAAATCTGTGTTGAAAAAATCATTGCTTTAGCATCAAAACCCACGGAGGAAACAGTCGACTGCGTTTGTATGGAGAAATGACCACTCCTGGTGGCTTTTAACTATTCCTCTAATATGAAATACCGAAAAGATTAGTACTAAATAGTGACGTCACCTCCAGAATGGGCGGCGTGCAGCTGCCGTGGGCGCTCGGCGGCGGCGTGGGCGGCGTCGGCGGAGTGGGCGGCGTCGGCGGCGTCGGCGGAGTCGGCGGCGTCGCCGCCATGTCGCAGCCGCCGCAGGTGCTGCACTACCCCGTGCAGCACTTTCAGGTGCAGCCGGTGAGTGCTGAAACTTCTGGAAGTCATATTCTCAGAAAAATTAAGACTTTTTGTCTGTGCACTGCGGTACACACACTCAGTCACCTGCATTACTTGTCGAAAAATCTTTTGATCTTTTATCGTTATCATCTTCCTCGCGTTATCCCGGCATTTCGCCAGGGCTAGTTAATGGGAGCCTCCAGACCGCTTGATAACTAAATTCAAATTTAATGCATTACTTATATTTAATTCATAACTTGATGTTACATAGGGGCAGTACAGTGACCTCCACACTAGGCTTAGCCTGTGACGTGGGGATCTAAGCGAAATACAAATTATTATAAAAGCTAGATTAAAATTAACACTAAGAATTTTTATCAAAACACTAATCCAACTGAGTACAAAAGGACTTAAGTCGGTTAAGGTCTTAGTAGGTGATAAGTAAGTGAAAGTGTTTATGTGAAGTTATGTGTGTATATATGTGAGTATGTATGTATGAATTAGTTATGTGCGTACCTACGAAAAACAGAAGAGTAGCCGTGCAACTAATCCCAAGAATAGGCGTCGTCGTCTTTTGATCTTTTATATACATACATACATACATTCATACATACATCACGCCTATTTCCCGGAGGGAAATCTTTTATATGTTAAGTAAATAATTAAGACTCGTTTTTTCCAGATTAGTGAGGATGAGTGGCTCGCACCGAGCCTGCTGGTGTGAGGGCGTGGGTGCTGCTGCCACGCCGACTGCGTCTAAACCCCCCCTCCCCCCACTTCGATCCCCTCTTCTGTTAGGGCCGTAGCCAAGACAATCGTATATCGATGAATGCCTTTCGAATAGTAAAATATCGGACCGAAAAGACATATTACTATTCATTTATTGCATCGTTGATGTGATGATGATGATGATATAATATGATATGATGCGATAACTCGCAAGCGTCCAGAAGGCGTATCATGGATGGTTTTATTCAAGTGATAAAATAACCATCCCTGTTTAACACCGTTAGGTTGAACGTGTCTGATATTCACATTTCACGTTGTCGCATAGACAAGAGCCATCATAACATTTCGTCTTTTTTGAAACGTCATTTCGATTGGCATTTTCTATGAACGATTGTTATTTGGCTAGGTCAGTTCTGTTCTAAAAGTATATCTAGTACTAAGGATGTTTCGGTGGGTGAGCTCTTTTTTTTGGCTTAAAGCCGTTTAGTGTAACCCGGACGGGTCGAAAAGGCAATGTGAGTCACTTATCGAATATTTGGTTTCTATATGCTTATGATTATATCTACAGAATGCATAAGAAATAATTTTAAAGATATATTATAGATATTCATATTATAAGGTAGGTTAAGGCGAACCACGCGGGCCCAATATGGTTGCGGATGGTAATTCGATTTACGAATGCGTAAAAACTTAAAAAGCACAAGTATAGAGTAAGTTAGAGGAAAAATGTAGATTTTTGGAAAAATGTTTAGTAGGAATGTAGATGACTAGGCAGCCGAGTGAGAGGTTTTATAAAACATTTTATATTCCGTTGGGCTGCGGCGTGCGGCATGCGTTTTACACGCTGGTGCGGCAAAACGCGGCGTTTGTTTACCCGGTGTGATATTTGAGCGTATAAAATCCCTTAGGGAATTCTGAATTGGCATGTTTTATGACATTAACCGTCGCGATTTTTCTACATCATAGTGATACTAACGCCATCTAGCAACAAAGATAAAAGTAACTTTGAATTATTGTAGACGACAAGTTGTAAAAATGATCACATGACCTATTATTTCATCATATAGGCAAATAGAAACGTTTTTATACAGCTGTTCGCAGGTGTCAATCTTTAAAACCGTGGTAAGTTATAGCGCACTAGCGTGGCATGCAACATTGTGGTATGCAAAATTGTAGTGTGCAACATTGTGGCATGCGGCATGCGGCACGCCTACTCCTGCTAGTCCGGATCTTGCCAAACAAACACGGCCGCGACTTACTTACTTAAACATGGTTGTGTCTATACTTAACGGATACACTTAAAAGTTCGAGGGAATACCGAAAAAACTAAGTGAAATATTAGATTTATTTATTGAATAGGTGGTTAAGAAAGAAAAAATATTTATTGTTTAGATTTAAGGGCATGTAATCGTCGTAGGTAATGTTCGTTCGTTTCGGCCGCAAGCCGCACTGGCGCTTGTCGCTTGTCATTTATCGCGTCGCTGACACATGCGTCTGTCGCATGCGACAATCGCAAGCGCCCAGTACAGCTAGCGGTACATCGTCTTTTTTGAAACTTTTTGGAGGTACTGTGTCTATCCACAATACCTAAGAATTCGATATTAATATTTTGTAAATGGTGTATTTTATATATTATATTGAGAAAGTTATCGTTTTATTGATTGTATAGTTAATTTGTTTTCATCTATTAGCTTTCTGTTGGGCATTAGTCAAACTTGAGAGACATATCGCTAGTAAAATATTTATATATTATTATATATAGTTCATTTAAGATAAGGGTCGAATCGTTGAGTCAATTGTGTCATCCAGTCAATCGAAAGGAAACCGAGCGAAGCGAGGGCTTTTACGCGCGCCGGTTAGAGGTACGACCTCAAGCACATTACATAATACTATAGCATATACTTTACTGCAACATTATTTTTACTATACAAATATACCGCGTCAAGAAAAAATCAACTTTATATACATGCATTGAGAGTTGAAATCGTTTCGCTAAGCGCGATTTGACCCCAAATGATAACTCGTAAACGCAAATCGCGAGTAAAGTTGCCATAGTATTAAGTTCGTGCAAGGCTACGATATTAAAGTAAAAAACCAATAGATAGAAAATTTAGATATAGTCAACATATATAATGAGATTAGGTAAACATTAAGGCTATTATTCGCTTGACATAGTGTAGTGCATGTACCCACTAGAATAAGATTCAGCATTTCCGACTGCCGCGGGGGAATTAAAAAAACATTATAAATAACTTTTTTTTAAGTGTGAAATTTTAATAGAAATGTTCTATGTCAGTTTTAAAGTACAGAGTACGTGTATGAAAAGTAAAATTGTTTGATTTTTGAAAAAAAAAATGATGTTTTTGAATTCCCCGAAAAATCGCAGATCGTTGCCTTTTCTTGTTGCTATATACTTCCTTCACTATACATATATATATACGCTAATGCTAAAACTAAGATATGCTAAGATATAATAAGCTATAATCACTATGAACCATTATAAAATGGTAGATATGTTAGCTAGGTGAAATTACATATATTTAAAGTATATTATATACAATGTGCAAAACTTAAAATATTATATCTTTTAGATAGGCTATTCAAATTTTGTGTAATTCGGTTTTTGTGTGTTTTTTTTTTATCCATTCCATAATTAAGGTATTGTTTAGGATCCCACGAAAACACCAAATATTATATAACCATAACATATATATAATTAAAGTAGATCGGCATATGATAGGTGTTAGAGTAATCCTAATCTTTCGGTTCTTCACTATGAGATGCCTTATATCTTCACCGTCTGCGCAGTGTGGGGGCGTCCGCTCATGCATACATACATACAATAAATATCAAAATCCTTACATTTAAAACCATACGAAATTATATGTACCTATTCTATTTATGAACGTTTTAAATATTTATGAAATAAATCTCACACTTCAAGTACAAACACATGTTTTCCTTCGAAAAAGTAATACAATTAAAAAAATAATTTTAAATAAATTACGTTATGTAACGTGAAAGATTGTTATGCAAAGAAATATTGTAAAACAAGATAAAAAGTATTCCTTATCCTTATAATAATGCAAATATATAACGCTGCTATGACTTATGTAGTTAAATTATTACATAAAGCCACATAAACTCTCAAGGTATAATCGAAATTCACTTAAATTCACTTCGAGTTAAAAAATAAAACATTATTAACTATCACAAAGACAAAATAACAAGCGTTATAAAAATATATGCATAAAAATATATAATAAAATAAATAAGCACCAACGTGCATTATAGTACAAGAGACGGCGGCGCCATCGTAACCAGCGTTCATACAACGTTTAATAAACTTTTAACAAAAAAATAAATTTTAGACTTAAAATTATCACAAAATTCAACCTTGTGCAGTATAAACCAGGAGACAGCGTTTTTTTATTTCGTAATCAGCGTCATAAAACATCAGCAACATTAGATTTTAAAATTAAACGTAACAAAATTGAACGTTCACACAAAGAAAAAGTGCGTTATAGTCTAAGAGCCAGCGCAAATTCAACGTTCACACAAAGACAAGAGATCGTTATAGTCTAAGAGCCAGCGCCCCCACCCTCGGTGCCAAACTTCGTTTTACTTCGGGCTGATCCGTCTACAAAAACACCAATTACACAATCGGGAACTCCAAGAGTGCCCGTTTAAGACGATTTTTGGAACATTTCTGTCAACTTGCAAAAAGGATGTTTCCTGTTAAACTTAAATCTTATTGCGACATTAAATATTGACAAATCCTCATAACAACTGACATACATTAACGTTGAATTGAGTCGTTTAACTTCAAACTCGGATAAATCCATGTGTCAGATTATGCGAATTTGGTATTAAGGAAAGGTAATAGGGTAGATATTTTCTGAGAGGGTCGAATGGATTTATCCGAGTTCGAAGTAAACGATCGATGCGACAATTTAACGATCTAAATTTAAAAGCTTAAAATTTATAAAAAAAAATTAAAGAAAAAATTTTTTTGGTTTATTATTCGTGCGAAAACTAAATAACAAATATATTGGGACAATATTACTTACAAACATTGGCCTATTTCCACAGTAAGCTAAATAAAGCTTATGTTGTGGGTAAAAGACGATGATTTAAGTAACATATAAATACATAAATCAACACCCATAACTTGGGAACGAATAATGGTGACATCCATACAAATAAATACAATAACCGGAATCCAGCCTGGTGTGGATCACTACCGAATAGGCCAGGAGACCGATCAACTCTATTTTCTACTAGGTTTAAAATTCACTGAAAAATCCTTGGTATTGTTTTTTATATCGCTGATCCTTAAAAGGCTAGGGAAATTTGTCAAAAATGTTCCAATAGTCGCGATAGGTATAGAGGTGTAGTATTGTCTGTTAGTCCTGGTTTCTAGTCATGCTAGTCGGTGTTTAGAATCTTCGTTGTTTTGTACACAAAAAACATATTTTTTGAAACGTGTAAGGTGATTTCACCAGTCTGCGCTATCCATTAGCAATATTTTAAATGTAAAAAAACATATTCAAAATAAAAATCGATATCAAGAATGGACTGAAAGTTTCTTCCAAGATGGTTGTTCCACTATGGAAATGGCGAGAAACACTTATAGTTTCTATTTAATTTTAATTTAAACAACAAAACAGCTATGTCGCACACATATCTTATATGTCAGATAGTATTCGGCCATTTGAAAATATGGCCCGTTCGTGTGTCAAGTAAGTAAAATCTTTTTTTAGTGCGATTTAACATATGACATTAGGATAGGTTTTTCTATTCAGAATATCGAGATTTTAATTGATACATTATAGTTAATGTAAAAACAATATCACTTGATTTTTTTAAATTTCAAAATGTAATTAAAAAACACTATGAGTACCAGCTGTTTTTCGCCGGCTCTCGCACTATGCTAAGAGAGACGCTTTCCGAGCGACAGCCCTGACTCTAGGGTTGCCAATAATAGTGAGATACATGTTGTGTGTTTACCACCTAGAGTGTTAAATATGTCTGTTTTGCTGTATTTTAGTTAAAGAAAGGACGCTTAGCGCGAGGAATTTTGTACATTGACGCACCTGTTCCTATCTCTATCGCACGCAAATATTTATTTTTCCGTCCCGTTCGCACGGTATCATCGACTGCTGGCATCATGAGACAGCAATATATAACTACGCACGTGCAATAGAGATAGAAACAGGTGGACTGGTACGAAACGTTCATAAGCATCTTTTCTGTAAGTGATAGTTAGGTCATGATTTTTTATTGCTTAAATGACATGAAATGTCAAATGTACAAAGATCTAGTCGCAATATTCTAGTCTGTTTTATAATGTTTTTATTTGGGCTGTGTTATCTACGCTTCGAAACGTATTATTATTTGCAATGTAAAAAAAAAACAACTTGTAACTAACATTTAGCTAATGAGATAACTATTATCAAATACCGTAAAGTCGGGTTACTTTGACCCATATGGAAGTAAGTTTGGCCCACGTATGTAGACCCCAATGTAATCCGTTTTTTCGGTGCAATCGAGCCAATCGTCGCAACTTGGAGCCATCAAGGTATTTTCGAACCGATACAACCTTCAAACCTCCAATCTTAAAAGCTGACATCGCACTTGCAACCCCTTTGGTGTTGCATTGCTTACCATCATTCGATACGTCTGCTCGTTTGCCTCCTATTACCTTGAAAATTAGATTTGTATTCAAAGCTTTGACCGTTTATAGAGCTTTTCAAAAACGTACTTGGTCATCCGGTTCGAAGGACCATGTAAGATCTTCACTGATTATTTCACCACCTTTACAATACTTGAGACCAGCGAATACTTTACAATGATCTTTTTTTATTTCGAATGTTTCTGAGTTGTTAAGAATAAACGTATCGATGCGAAGTAAATAGAGTTAGTCCAAAAAAAGTCTACAACGGTTTAGATAGTAAGCATGCGCAGTGCAAGTGTTATTTATACGTCATCATTTCGTAGAAGTTTGACGTCTAAAATAACACTTGCACTGCGTGTGCTATAAAAATCGTTGCAGACTTATCTTGGTCTGACTCTAAAAGCCCAATTTTTTTGTGTTACATGTATGCATGTGTAGTAAGAGTAGTATGTGTCGATTTCTATTTTGAATATTGCAATAAACTCAGCAATAATGCGCAATAGATGTCGTAGTATTTCGTTTTTTAAACCGCTAGACCATTTTTACGGGTTGACCTTTCACCATGCCCAAATATGTGTTATAACACACAGATTTTTTCAAGTTTACACACACATTCAATTTATGAAATGGCCCAAATTCAATGTGAATCTAGTTTGGCAATGTGCAAGTTGTAGAACAACCAGTATTTAGTGTGCAAGTCTCAAAATTTCCGCAATTTCTGGAAACTTTCATGAGAAAATTATCACGCAAGTTTCCACATAGAAAGTTCTCGTTCAGATTAGGGATTGTTTCTCAATGTTCTTAACTGTTGAGGACTGTTTCACTTAAATATTTACGTCACTCTTGGCGTACATTTCAAGTGTCATACAAATCGAAACTAACTGTAGGAATGCTTGGCAATATGTATACGTGAAGAAAAAAAAAACGACACATTTTATGGGAACTTTGCGATTTGCGAACTCGGGTTACTTTGACCCACATGAAAACATTATAAAGGGTCTAATAAAAAACATAAAAACGCCAAAGGTTAGCTAAAAACAACCTTATTGGCATATTTCCATAATAATTATAGTACAATAATATAACCTGGACCGAGTAAATCTCAATGGCCAAAGTTACCTTCCAGGGCCAAAGTAACCCAACTTTACGGTTTTGAAATTTTTCTTCGGCACATTGCTAAGCTGTTTCCGTCAGATGGTCTGATAAAAATATCTTCACTACAACATCGTAGTCCAAAAATCATGGAGAATACTAACTGATTTTGTGGTACAGTTGAAAGGTCGGCCATATTTAATTTCTTATATGTTGTTTCAAGATGTCTCTCATTGAATCTATATGTATTAAGATTACTTTATTGGGGAATATATTTAAATGCTTATTTTTTCCAAGTTTTATATATATCTGTTGATTTTATTGAAAGGTGTTCCAAATTTTAATAATAATTTTCGAATATATCTTTGCCTAATTTGGGCAAATGGCCAAACAGAAAATTTTGAATATATATTACAAAAATAAAACAAGAAATTACTATCCCTCAAATGAAGCCATTGTTTTGCAAATAACGGAAAAAATGACCATTTTTTATTCCCCCTATTTCTGCCCCCCCTTTTTTCTACCGTCCATAAGTGTTGTCAGAGCTAGACTAGGTAGTTCCGTTTGGTTAGGTCGGTAGATGGGCTAGGCAGACCTTGGTAGTAGGTGTACAGGCTGCGGATGTAATATCACAAGTTACGGAAAGTTTCCTAAAAGTTGTCGGAAATTTCAGGATAATTTCACAGGAATCAAAGATTTCATTTCGTAAATGGAAAAGTACCACCACTATACATAACTAAATATGAGAAGTTTCAAAAATATACCAAGTGAATATTTCGTAATTTTGAAAAGTTCGGGCACATCAGTAATCACATCGTAATACACAAAGAGATAAATAAATAGAATTAATTATTTTCTTTTAAGTTATTTCAGCAATCGATTGAAATATTTAGTTATAACGAAACTAAAAGAGAGTGTTTAACTACTAACAGTCATAATGACAAAAGAGAAAACATTATCTTGTAATTTTTTTCTAGTGACGCGGTAGATTTAGCATTTTAAGATTTTTTTAAGCCAAGACGGGTTTTTTTGTTTATAATATTTGAGAATAATATCATATCACAGAGGCTTCAGTGTTTATTGATTGAAGTATGGTGTAATATTACATTTAGTATGCTGTGATATTACACTCGCAGCTGTCAAACGCATGTACTGTGAGCTTGAACGAGCTATCGCCGTCATAAGTGAAACCAAATGACCAGAAAGTGTTAGTGATTTTACCTCCCCCTCTATTTATTGATTAATCTTGATCCTACGCGACTTTATATATTTATATCATAGTGATGTGATCTATTTAAGGTTCCCCAAAAAAAAACATAAATACGAAAAAAGCGGGGCGTTTTTTTTATCCCCCCTTTTGATTAGATTTTTTTTTAATGTTGCATAAATAGGAATGTAGTTTTTAAAATAGAGGAATAAGTGTACTTTTAGGTCTCTGCTCGTGTTTGAGCGTTTTTGTTGAGCTATTTATTAAGTTGTTCTGTTATCTGGCAGTCACCGCTTTAAATGACAAGTTGGCCCGATCTGTCAGTCACTGAATTGTCAGTTTGAGTTGACAAGTTGGGCTGATTATATAGTGTAATAAAAATACAACAATATTGTTTTTAAGTCACTGTGACTATTAATTATATAATTTAAGTTTGCAAAGTGTTCACTAGATTCTATTGTTATTGTTTTACAATAACATGTTCTAACTGGCCCAAAAATACATTATATTTTTTATTACTGAATATTGTTTAGAATTTTAACAAATTTTTGAATTTATGTGTCAAATGTTAACGGAGAATATTTACGTTTTGTTTTAGTTAAATGATTGAAGTTTTAATTTTTAATGACATTTCGTAAAACACGAAATTATAAAAAAATATTCCATAAAAATATTTACGTATTTTTAGGCTAAACTGTAACTATGTATTATTTCAGTGTATATCATAAAATATGACATGGTTACGATATTTATAAATGGGTGTTCAGATCTTGGTTAGCTAAAGACAATTGTAAACTTATTATAAAAATACGTTTATTAATTAAATGTACGCATCATGAAATAACAATAAAACTATGTGAACACTACAAAAATATGTGAACATACTATAAAACCTTATGTTATAAAACATCGAATTGTTCGATCTATCAACGAATTTCAGTATGTATTATTTGTTTACTAAAATGGTATTTATATTTAACTTGATAAAAGAGACACATTACACTATGATTGTACCACTAAGACACTTCTTAGGATAAAGGATGACTCTCGGTACTTTGCGTTCGGATCTCAGACTACACAACATACACATGAGTACAGAATGTGCGCGTTGAGAAATGTTACGATAAAGTTGGAAAAGTTCTCTGAAATTTTCATAGGAAATTAAGGAAACTTTCATTTTGGAAACGGAAAATTTCGAAATTTACCGAAATTTTATAATATTGCAATTTTGGAAACTTTTCGACGACACATCAGTACACATGAGCTATAAATTCTTCTCAAAAAAGTTTTAGTCAAAATAAGGATTTCTTAAATTCAAATATTCAAGTCATTTTTTTTTCGGTTCCTTACGTTTTATTAAAATATATATTGTAACTAAGTTGTAACTAATAACTAAGTTTGTAAATCCTCCAGTTGATGCGGTGTAGTGAGAATCATTCTTTAAGATAAGTAAGGCCAGGTTTTGGAACACAAGTACTTAAGGAGCCCACTGAGTCAGCCGGACGGTATCGGCCAGTTGTTTGGAACTGTCGAAATTTTGTTCTAACTGACAGGCCGATACCGTCCGGTGGACTGTTAATCAGTGGGCCCCTTTATAAGCGGTGAACTGTCAAAAGTTATTGCAAGATGAGCGCTTCATACAAAATACCCATGATTTTACATGGTTCTTTGGTTATTTTAACAATTTCATTGCCAGTAAGTGCTACGGGTTACGCTCGTAGCGCGTAGCCACGTCTACGCCGTATGGAGCGCGTAGTCGCTACGAACAGTGTACCCGACAGTCGGGTTCTTGGCGCTGAATGTGTTAAGGTATTTCCGAACCGATACGACCTTCGATCCTTCAAGAAAATAGCGTATTCCCATAGACTAGGAATCCTCTAGACCGAGTTTAGAGCAATTATTTCATGCAACCGATGACGCCAAAAAAATGCCTGTAAAGTTTATTTATTTCTACAAACAGCTCAGTAATCCCAAATATAATTTCAACAAACAGATAATAGAAATTGCAAGAACTAATAGAAATTGCAAAAGTCAATTTGTTCCTATTAGTTAACTCTCCTTGTCCCCGGATTAAGTTTATTTTTGTAATTCTAAGTGTGTTTTTGTTGTACTTTTCTCTCAGTGTGCGCGGGACGAGGTGAGCGAAGTCCCGTGCCGTGATTGGTCCGTTCAAAGACACGGACGTCACACAAAGACATTTTCTACTCGAACATGGAGTAAAATTACCGTATGCATGGCAGAGGGGGTAGCACGACTATGCTCAGTCTGGAGGATATTTTGTCTGTGCGTACTCCCAATGCACTTACAAATCCTCTGGTAATATTAAGCGGGCATGAACGATGGCAATTGCTTGCCATCAGGCTATTCGTCTGCTCATTTGCCTCAAAATTGTAGGGAGAGCTAATATGCGCTGCTAAAATTTCAAAAATATTTGCATTAAATAAATATTGATATATTTCGTAACTTAGTAAAATATTCTACGGTTTTTTAGACTATATTACGCAGTCAAAATAGTTATACATGTGCCTATTCGAAGTATTTTTAAACTATTTACCATACCACACCAAGGGATGCGTCAAACAGTAAAAATAATTCAAACGTGACTAAATTTTAATAAACAAAAATAAAATATTGTAAAGAATAGACAATTTTTCTGACTTCGCATTTTTTTAAAGTTTTTTATCACTTAGTCGATGTGATTATTATGTATACAAATGCAAACATTTTTCATATTTTTGGCCCTTTGGCATCTAACTTCCCACCTTAACTTAACTTAACCTAACTTTAACGACATCTTTTTCATTATACCTAAAATGTCACAGGTATTAGTATGAAGCCTCGTCTGTCTGTTGTTTCGTTTGTTAAGTTTACAACTGAAAGATATAACCTAGGTATATAAACTCTGTACCTACCTATAGTCTAAGATATGCTAGTTGTATGACATATAGGATTAAGAAGATACTCGTATGGAGCGAAATAAAAGGGACAAAATATTATAGTGTTTTATTTATTTTGTAACTAAGTATAGTATTTTTTTTATTCCCGGTAAAATAATAGCCGCAACATATCGGTAGAGTAATTCGCTAGTAACTGGCCACTTTTAGTAACTGGCCACCCCCAAACCAAAAATGAATTCTATTTACCTATAAATAGAATTCATTTTATAGTATTAGGTGGCCAGTTATTGACACCTTATACTAAAATGAATTCTGTATTTCTCTGATTCCCACGTTACAGGCTAAGCCTAGTCACAGAATAAATAATAGTACTAGGTACAGAAGGCTCACTACTAACAAAACGCGTCTGTTACGATCAACACAGATATGGCCGCTAGGTGGCGACAGCGCCACGCGCGGCTTATGGCAAACCCCAAAATTGGGGTCGAACGGATGGACTTTTAGCTACCTGTAGCAAAGCGACGAAATCGCGGAGTGAGCCACGCCTGACGATGGCACCAAATCACAGGGCGGACACGCCATACATCAAAACTCGTTTGCGTGTATATGTGTGAACGGCACGTCTGTACACGCGTCATTGTGTGAGTAAGTCGCTTAGGGCTACTATTTACATGTTTTTGAGTTCACGGAGCGTTATCGTTGTACTCGTAACGTAAATATCAAACATTTTTATTCCTAAAATTAAAGAAACAAACATAATTTACAAGATGGTATTTTCTCCTAGATTCTTGCTATAATAAACTGTTCTATTCACAGGTCACAGCTAATATTATTTGAACGTATATGCGAACTCACCCGTAACCCGTAAAGGCCGTAAAATATTGCGTAAAGTAGGTATGGTGCGGCAATAAATTACCAAAAATGTCATGTCGAATTGTCGATACACAATTAGCGTGGACTAAATATAAATAATTACAAAACGCTACTTTTTAATATATGTATAATAAAAATAAATGTTCTTTATTTCGTGAATTTGAAAAACAACCATACATCGCAAAATACATCGGCATTTTGAACGTTGCGTCATCGCGCCGCGGCGTTGCTAGCCGAACTGAGAGTATGTCAGGAGTCCGTCAGAACTCAGTCGCGGGGCGAGGTAATCCGAGTCGGGGCGGGGCGGTGCGTGTCCGTTCTGTATGATAATACTATTACTTATTCTGTGACCAAATCAAAAAGCTCTTCCGAGCACTAGCATTCCCCATTGTATATTACATGTAGGGGGTCATCCATTAATTACATCACACGTTTAGGGGGAGGGAGGGGGTCAAGAAAATGTGACATATTGTGACATGGGGGAGGGGGTAGACCAAACTTTGTGACGTCACTTTAACTTCATCAGTAACCGAAAATTTATTTAAATTATTTTATTCGCTGTACATTTAAATAACAAGTTTTTAAAACGATAATCGTTTTTATTCGTTTAATTTTCTTTCCTAAGCAGTTTTGGGTTATAAAATAACTAATATTTATATCGTCAAAAATATTTTGATAAAATATTAATAATACTTAGGTACTTACTTAATTCGATTTGGCGATTTCGTAGAAAAAATGTGACGTCACACTAGGGGGGAGGGGTTTGCCAAATGTGACCAAGTGTGACAAGGAGGGGGGGAGGGGTCAAAAAACCTAGAAATTCGTGTGACGTAATTAATGGATGACCCTTAGTTACTAAATGCTCTATGGCATGTCAAGATGTTTTTAAGCAACTTGGCAGCTCTGATATATCTGAAGGTGACTATACATCTGTATTACCTAATTAATAAATCATCATCTTATTTTTGCAGACGTAAGTCAATTTGTTTACCTGTAAAGCAAACATTCCAGTCGTATTGCGCAAGTATGATGCAGCTGAAATAATTAACTGCATAATATTATTATGTCTAGACTTGGAAAAATAATAGAATCAATAATATTTGTTCCTAAAATAGATTTATTAAAAGAGCAGAAGCGCTAGTGGCCTAGCGGTAAGAGCGTGGGACTTGCAATCCGGAGGTCGCGGGTTCAAACCTGGCTACTGCCAATGAGTTTTTCGGAACTTATGTACGAAATATCATTTCATTTACCAGTCGCTTTAACCTGGCTACTGCCAATGAGTTTTTCGGAACTTATGTACGAAATATCATTTCATTTACCAGTCGCTTTTCGGTGAAGGAAAACATCGTGAGGAAACCGGGCTAATCCCAATAAGGCCTAGTTTAAGTTTACCCTCTGGGTTGGAAGGTCAGATGGCAGTCGCTTTCGTAAAAACTAAGTGCGTACGTCAATTCTTGGGATTAGTTGCCAAGCGGACAAAGCAAAAGAGAACTAGTTGATATCTAAACTACAACGTATCTAGAATGGATCTAGTACGTGTCGTCTCTTGTGACTAACTTGAAGTTCGAATACGGCAGTAAGATATCTATTAGATGTGAACTGGATCTCTAAGTCATATCCTGTGGAAATCGTTCAAGAGTATCTCCAGAATCGCGCAAATGTCGTTATCGTATCTTGGTGATGTCTAAAAGATGTCTAATAGATGTCTATTTCAAAATCCGAATCGGGCCTCTAGTCCTGTAATTAAGATTATAGAACAAACGAAATAGAGCAAAAACAAGTTTTGTATGAAAAACTTAAGTTCGCTGTATTTTTTTAACTATGGTATTGGTACCTATCTGAAGCTACATAAATTATATACAGGATGCTTCCTGTAACAGGAGCAATAAATTAAACCAAAGGCTGTACTCCTCAAACTGACCAACATACTTTTAAAAATTATGAATCCTCCTCTTCCTTCCTCCTCCTCTTACTTCCTCTTTTTCATACAAAATAAATATTGCCTTCGATGTACGCTGACATCAGTGTGTTTGACGTTACTTGTCAAGCTTTTAACACAACAAAATTTGCAATACATTGCGTCTTAGAATAAACTTTAATGTGTAATAAAAATCAAACCATGAGTTATTTTCAAAAGTTGCTGAACAAATGTGGGTCAGTTTGAGGAGTACAGCCTACAGTTTAATTTATTGCCCCTGTTACAGAAAACACACTGTATAAGTACAGAACTGGTAAATATCAAATGATATTTTTCGTACACAAGTTCCGAAAAACACATTGGTGCGAGCCGGGGTTTGAACCCGCGACCTCCGGATTGCAAGTCGCACGTTCTTGCCGCTAATAGTTCAGTCATTATAGATTTTGACCCGTGAATAATCAGTTCTTGGATTTTTTTTCGTAGGTCCCTCGGGGGGGTCACTGGGAGTGTAAATTCAAAAAGTAGACTGAATCAGGCTCCTGTGTATATTCGAAAAACGGATTTTCTTGAATAACTCGGCCATTTTTGATTTTACGGTAAAACCGTGAGGACAAAAATTGTAGGAAATTTGATTCTCTACAAGTTTGGTCCTCACAATTTTTCTTCTAGGATCTTTTGGAAATTAAATTTGAAAAAAGAATTTGATTCTCTACAAGTTTAGTCCTCTTCATTTATGCCGTAAAGTTGAAAATAAACGCGATGATGAATTTATTTTGAATTTGTCGCTTTTTTCAAATTTAATTTCCAAAATATCGATCCTAGAAGAAAAATTGTGAGGACCAAACTTGTAGAGAATCAAATTTCCTACAATTTTTGTCCTCACGGTTTTACTGTAAAATCAAAAATGGCCGTTTTTCGAATATACACAAGAGCCTGTATCAGTCTACTTTATGAATTTACACTTCCAGTGACCCCCCCCCCCCCTACGAAAAAAAAAATCCAAGAACTGATTATTCACGGGTAGGGTCGGTTTTTTGGATATAATGACTGGGCTACTAGGCCACCAGCGCTCTTTCTGTGATGTAGGTTGTTATTGTTTTTTACCTAATTTAATTGCTAATTACCTATTCCATCTTAGACATTATTGCAGCTGTGTGACGTCACATGTTTAATCAGAGGGCCAACCACGAACCACGTTCGACGTGTTGCCTCTCTGTTGCACTTGTGAATTCGTACGTGAGTGTGACAGGGAGGCGACACGTCGAAACTGGTTCGTGGTACGCCCTTAGATTGATAGACAGATATATAAACGCGCCACAAGATGAACTTAGGCAGTTTCGTTCGAAATCCCCTGCAACCATGAAGGCTAATCTCGGCTTCCTGCTATTGGTAAGTTGATATTCAGTTGGAGCAAAGAGAATAGATAGTATAGAGGGGTCCTGTCATAGTAAATTTTGTAGTCACTGTAAATTGACTGCCATCTATCGTAACACGACTAAAACTCAAAATAAAGACGTATAAAATGATCAAAAAAATGTATATATATGGATATATGATTTTATTATTTTTATATCATTTTGACCCGTGTTCATTCACTGATGTGTTAAAATTGTTAAATATATAACGGTGTCGTCACGCCATCTAGCCGAGCATAGGCCAAAGGTGTGTGCACCATCTATGACATTTTCTTGATTTCCGGGGCACGTTTTTTTCTTAAACTTTATTCATCTTATACGAAGTTACATATGTCTTTGGTCGGAGCATTCCACGGGCTGTCCCATACAAACGCATATTATTTCCTGTGTTGTGACATTTTTTTCGGCATTTAAAGCAGCCGTTTATTTTTCTGTGCATATTTTTGATCATTTGTCATAGAAAAGGAAACTCTTGTTCCTGCAAATCTTCAAAAAATAAGCGTTTGTACGGGCAAACGGTAGACAATTTTATGGAATGCTCCAGTTACAGACTAAAGGTGCCATTCATTAATTACGTTAGACGACTTAGGGGGGGCTTTTGTCCTAAAAATGCCAACCACTACACGCAACTCAGGCAGACCACCTACCACCTGGTGGACGACGGTTGAAAAAGACCTAAAAGAAGCTCATTTAAATAAAGACGTAGCGCAAGACCGCGCTAGATGGAAATTGAGGACAAGAAAGGCCGACCCCAAGTAAATGGGAACAGCTGCCGTATTCGAACTTCAAGATATTCACAAGAGACGACACGTACTAGATCCATTCTAGATACGTTATAGTTTAGATATCAACTAGTTCTCTTTTGCAGCGCAATTCGGGCAACCAGTGTCACGTTTACGTTAGATAGAGTAAGATATGTATTAGATGTGAATTAGATCTCTGAGTCATATCCTGTGGAAAATTGGAAACCGTTCAAGAGTATCTCCAGTATCGCGCAAATGTCAAATTTGACAGGTTAGATCTTAAACATACATTATCGTTATCGTATCTTGGCGATGTCTAGAAGATGTCTAATAGATGTCTATTTCATAATCCGAAGAAGAGACGATTTAGGGGGGGAGGGGGCGAACATATATATTTTTTTCTTACAAGGGGGTTTTCATCGTTCTTACGTAAGATCATAAAGATGCGATCTTTTTTAATTTCTATGAAATTATGAAGTTTAAAATAATACTTCCACAATCTATGCTATCAAACACGGTGCAGAGTTAACTTAAACGCTCCAGTACCTTTGTAGGTACTAATAGACATCTATTAGTACCTACAAAGGTACTGGAGCGTTTAAGTTAACTCTGCACCGTGTCCAAAAATGATTTTCTTGAAAAATAAACACTAAAAGTACTAACAAAACGTGTACTCATTTTTAGGGTTCCGTAGCCAAATGACAAAAAACGGAACCCTTATGGATTCGTCATGTCTGTCTGTCTGTCCGTCCGTATGTCACAGCCACTTTTTTCCGAAACTATAAGAACTATACTGTTGAAACTTGGTAAGTAGAAGTATTCTGTGAACCGCATTAAGATTTTCACACAAAAATAGAAAAAAAACGATAAATTTTGGGGGTCCCCCCTACCTAGAACTGAAACTTAAAAATGTTTTTTTCATCAAACCCATACGTGTGATAAAAATGATATTGAGGTTTCTAATATCATTTTTTTCTAAACTGAATAGTTTGCGCGAGAGACACTTCCAAAGAGGTAAAATGTGTGTGTGCCCCCCCCCCCCCCCCTGTAACTTCTAAAATAAGAGAATGATAAAACTAAAAAAAATATATGATGTACCATTATTACCATGCAAACTTCCACCGAAAATTGGTTTGAACGAAGATGTAGTAAGTAGTTTTTTTTAAAGTTATTTGCTGCTACGGAACCCTTCATGGACAGGACTCGCACTTGGCCGCTTTTTTCCTTTACATTCTTACGTAATATATGGTAATATAGGGGGGAGGGGGTCAGCGTATTCTTATTTTTTCTTACATAGGGATGGGAGGGGGTCAAAAACTGGCAAAAATCGTCTTACGTAATAAATGAATGGCGTCAAATAGGGAATATTACGAAAAACTCTGCGTAGAGGGTGTCACTAGCATATGTACTCACAGGGCCTACCGCGAAGTACGAAAATCGAAAATACGGTTTCTCTCTCTCTATCACTCTTGCTTATTCGATCGATAGAGAAGGCAGATAACGAAATTCGATTTTCGCGATTGGCGTTATGCCACCTGTAAACAAACCGCCTTGATGCATTAATGTCATACCGGCCCTATTTCACCAACGTGACAGGTGCGACATTTGTCAACATCACTGTTTCTGACGTCACAGGCCTCCATAGGCTATGGTAACCGTTTACCATCAGACGGGCGGTGTGGTTGTTTGCCACCAACATGTTAATTAAATTAAAACTCCATAGTGGAGTGGATATCGCCAGTTAATAAGTACTTATTTTGCGAAGCTAATGACAATTGTCACAAGAAATACGACAATCGTCTCGAAATTCCGACACAGAACGCATTTGCTGTCAAGAATTACCGAAAGTTCTTTGAAATCTTGGGACAATTGTCATCATTATCATCATAAACATCACAAGAGAAATACCTGTTTTTTGCCGATATAATAAAGTTTTTGTAAATAATACAATCATGGTGACAAACAGGAATACGGCCCGCCCGATAGTAAGCGATAACCGTAGCCCATGGATGCCTGTGACGTCAGCAACAATGAGACTTGTCGAATTGTCGCACCTGTCACGATGGTGAAATAGGGGCCGGTGAAAACTTATCAAAAAACTTTTTAAGGCCTAGTATGTATAAGATACTCTATGGTTTACTGGGTGCACTAGTGCTGCACTCTGGCGTAATAATCAGAATTATAATATATTTATAAACCAAACACAAACTCAAAAATAAATAAATATATATATATATATATATATATATATTTATTTATTTATTTCTGTAAATATAGATAAACAAAAAAATAATAATATGAAAAGTATTCTTAATTTCTATTTAAAGTTAATTGTTTAATGTATAATATCATCTCTTAAAATATCGGTAACTAATTTGTTAGCACTGTCATTATTATTATTATTTCCAGGTTACATTTACGTACATTCTCTGCGCGCCGCAGCTTGGTATGTAATGATATAAAATCATATGATAAATGCCTAAGAATCTAATCAAATCTAATGTTTAGTTTATTTAATTTTTTTGTGTACGGTTTTTCTTTGTCTTTTCTTGTATTTTGTAGTTTCACGGTGCCTTTTATACTGCCCTGGAGGGAAACTACCTACCTTAAATCCTTAAGCTGGCTCATTTTACTTAAAGGAGACATTCCTTTATTTTTAAAAAGAAACAAAACTGCATTCAAAGATTTTCTAAAACTCGCTTGCCTCGCCCGGGACTCCAACTGACTAAAAATTCCAAAAAATAAACACTCGCAATTTTATTATACTATTAGTCGATACCATTAACATTAACTAATGTTAATTATATTATTTCTCCAAGAAATATTAAATAGGTATTACACTCGTCTGTCGTATAAAATATCCATAAAATCTAAAATTTAATAGTACTCAAGATTTTTTAGACAAGCCAAATTGAAGAAAAATCTTTTAATGCAGTTTTGTTTCTTTTTAAAAATAAAGGAATGTCTCCTTTATGTAAAATGAGCCAGCTTAAGGATTTAAGGTAGTTCCCCTCCAGGGCCCGACTTATCTTTCCACTGTATATTCGTTTAGCGCAGCGTGTCGAAAGTTGGCACTTTACGCACGGAGAACAATACTATTAAAATGAGTACCTACAGTCAAGTGTAAAAATATGGGTGCATACAACTTACTCAAAAATATGTCCCATAGTTCTTAATTCACTGACATAAGAGTTATGGGACTTATTTTTGAGTTTGATGAGTGCATTGATGAGTGAGTGTATGACGAGTGTGTAAGAATGTCCTATAATATTTATTTAATTAGTTAATTTATTTATTCATATGTTTCCACTTGACTGTACCAATAATTTGAGGAAATTTCTAATATTATAGATAGCGGCGGTGTGGGAGGAGCGCTAGATGGAGTTAAAAACGCAACTGGCAGTCTAGGAGGAGCGCTAGATGGAGTTAAAAACGCAACTGGCGGTCTAGGAGGAGCGCTAGATGGAGTTAAAAACGCAACTGGCGGTCTAGGAGGAGCGCTAGATGGAGTTAAAAACGCAACTGGCGGTCTAGGAGGGGCGCTAGATGGAGTTAAAAACGCAACTGGCGGTCTTAGCGGCAGCGATGCGGGAGGGGCGCTAGATGGAGTTAAAAACGCAACTGGCGGTCTTAGCGACGGTCTAGGAGGAGCGCTAGATGGAGTTAAAAACGCAACTGGCGGTCTTAGCGGCGGCAATGCGGGAGGGGCGCTAGATGGAGTTAAAAACGCAACTGGCGGTCTTAGCGACGGTCTAGGAGGAGCGCTAGATGGAGTTAAAAACGCAACTGGCGGTCTTAGCGGCGGCGATGTGGGAGGGGCGCTAGATGGAGTTAAAAACGCAACTGGCGGTCTAGGAGGAGCTGGCTCTGCTGTAGGCGAAGCCACAAATGCTACTAGCGGTCTGAGCGAAGGTAAGGTAGGAAGGTAGGTAGGAGGTAGTAGGTAGGTAGGTAGGAGTAGGCGCTGCGCTAGGAGAAGGTAAAAAGACAGCTAGCGGTCTAAGTCACGGGCTAGGAGGAGCAGGAGGTCTTGCAGGAGGCCTAGGAGAAACTGGTGCTGGGCTCGGAGAAGGTAAAAAGACAGCTAGCGGTCTAAGTCATGGGCTAGGAGGCGCAGGAGGGCTAGGAGGAGCTGGTGGAGTCGGAGGGTCTCTTGGTGCATTTGGCAGCATTGTGGGTGGCGCAGCTGAACAGGTGAGTGCATGCATTAACACCCTTTATGGTAGGTTGGTGATTATTAACCCTTTTCTCGGCAATGTATCTTACAAGATACATAGTTTTGTACCCTTTTTAGGGTTCCCTACCCACAGGGTAAAAACGGGACCCTATTACTAAGACTCCACTGTCCGTCCGTCCGTCTGTCACCAGGCTGTATCTCACGAACCGTGATAGCTAGACAGTTGAAATTTTCACAGATGATGTATTTCTGTTGCCGCTATAACAACAAATACTAAAAACAGAATAAAATAAAGATTTAAGTGGGGCTCCCATACAACAAATGTGATTTTTGACCGAAGTTAAGCAACGTCGGGCGGGGTCAGTACTTGGATGGGTGACCGTTTTTATAGATAATGGTACGGAACCCTTCGTGTGCGAGTTCGACTCGCACTTGGCCGGTTTTTTTTTGTATTTTTTTCTAAGAGCATTCTTTGCTCTATCAAACGCAATAGACGCTTGCAAATTTACCAAGAAAAGGATTAAGGTTTCAGGTTACTTTCCGTCCAAGTCATCGGATACGGGTATATTTGGTATCAGTGCATTCAGTATCATCATCATCATCATCTCAGCCATAATACGTCCACATGTGGAATATCAAATGAAAGAGCTTAGTGAGTAGATTACAAATATAATTATCATAACACACTAAGTATAATATTTGCTCTATTTGCTATAACAAATTATTAAGGCCCCAGTACACAATGGGCCATCGCCGGCCACTCCAAGGGACGCAGCCATGCGGTAGAATGAGATAGCAATATCACTTGCTCCCTCTAACCGTAAATGTGTCCCTTGGAGTGGCCGGCGATGGCCTATTGTGTACTGGGGCCTTTAGAAAACGTCCTAAATTTTCACAATTGGGTAGGTAAAGTTTTTTGAAGATATGCAAATTATATTTTTTTCCGATAGTATTTATTATAGCGGTCACGGAAATGCAGCTCTTTTATTTTTATTTCATTTTATTGATTAAATATAATTTTTTAAATGATCGATATGACGTTTGTGAGATGGAATGGCAGATCCGACTAATTCCTTTGTACGTAGTAAATGGGACGAGATAGAAAAAAAAACGATGTCAACTGTCAGTGTCACTTAGCTCTCATTTCCGAAAAATAACGGACAAGCCTCATGTTACCTTGCGAATTGCTATTAATGTTATCATTGAGATTTTCGACGACCTCAGCACGACCCACGGACTTCTGATTCCCCACGACATCTGCGCGTATTTGGACAAAGATTGAATTTACTTTCGATAACTTGGCACTGCATAATTATTGGACAATGTTTTCTTCCCCACCCCTACACGACCCTTGGACAGAGTTTTGCAAGAAAAATAAGCGAGTTCATACGAGATTGCGAGCAGATTCTACAAATTTGGAATTATTATCATAACAGTGATAAGCACAATGCCGTTGAATTAGAGGAGCAATGGCCGTACAGGAGTACGTATCCGTGAAATACATAGGTACATAAACTTTCTTCACTTGTGTTTTGATTTTTATTATTAAATTGCCATGAGCTGTTAAGTTCGTAAACAAGAAATCGGTCTAATTTTTTCTAACAATTTCAACCATCTGTTAGTTTTGTGTGGTTATCCTCATTTTATGAATGTTGTTCTTATTTTCAGGTGGATGTAAACATTCATTGGCGGTATTATACTGATGGCTAATTAGAACCATTGAGCCATGACATACTTCCTTGCAGTGTTATTCGGCTAAGCCTCGAGCATCCTGTGAATCTGAAGAATATAATTATTTCCATAAAAAAGAGCAATCGAATTAGGACCAAGATATCCCGAGAATCTAAAGACATTTTATAAAAAATGCAAGAAAATCGGAGACTCTCTTATTTTAACAATGTTACAAGATCATGACAATGTTATGGTCTATACTTATTAAAATTTTAAAACCAACATGTCTTTATCTTTGACTTGAAAATGTACAAATGATTTGGGTTAAGTTTTATGAAATGCAACTTATGATAAAAATCTATTATTATTATATGTCAAATTATCGTGAACTCGATGTTGCTTAAGGCGTATCCAGATTAGTCAATTTTTCGTCAATCTGATTAAATTGCCCGATCGAATCGGGACGTACGGACGCAAACGCCAATTTGGCTCGCCGAATTCAACCGCCGATAATGACCGATAAAATGAGGTGCGGATACAAGAACACCAATTTGTGAGGCTAGTATTTTCGTTATGGGGCATTTTTTCAATTTAAATGGCTCTAATATCACCATAAATCTAAAATTGGAGATTAACGCCACGTCTGGATACCGCTTTAGCACCGCGAAAGGGCGCTGCGCGGTGCGCGCGGATTGACGCATGCGCGTACCGTATGCTTAGTGTCTATGGTAATATAATTTTAAAAAATATGCAAATAAAAGGCGGCAAAGTTTATTCGTTGTGCAATACTCAATAAGTTACCGCTTGTTATATTAATACTCGTAATAAACAAAATGAGTTCAAGTGACGAAAACGACCTGGAATAGACGGCACACCGCCTCATTTGAAAGCAGAAGCAAACTTAATAATGAATAACTAGCTTCCTGCTAAGTCCAGGGACAAATACAGGACTTACGACATGCTCATGCTGTGGAAGGACACAAGAAGGACAGCCAAAACGCAAGAAACACCTACTCTGAAAGTGGTTTTTAGCGTATTTCTGTGACCAAGTGAAAACTAAAAAGCCATCTACATTTAATATAAACTAAGAATATGCGTTGCTTTTTAATTGTATTCGCGTCACTTTACCCCTATTAAATACGCTTTACTAAATTGAATTTGTTTTATTTCCTCACATAATTTGAGAATAGTGCTTACTATGTATACCTCAATGGAAGCAAAAATGTAGTATTTTTGCGAGTTGATACACTTGCTACTTGTGTATAGTGGCAAATGTATTAAACCCGCAATCAACACTTATCAATATGTAAACAGGCCCCAACGTGAAGCACATTTACCCTACAGACATACTTATCCATATTGACCATATTTGAACCTCTCAACTCTCTTCAAGGGCACGCCACACAGCGTGATTCTATATACTGTTGTAATGTTAATGCTTAAGGATAATAATTTGTGGATTTATAAAATAAAACGAAACGAAATTTACTGGATTTATATTATATTATTTTGAATTTATATTATAAGTTTTCTAAAGTACAGTCGCCATCAGATATATTGGTGCAGCTAGGGTGCTCATAAATATCTGAACACGCCTCTATTATTAGGGCGTGCGTGATCAGATATTGTGAACACCTTGCCGAGCCCATATATAATAGCCAATAACGACCTAGTTATAAGACTATTACAATCTTAATCATTATGTATGTATAATACAACGATCACGTTTATATAGTCCTCACAAACGTATAAGTTACCATTTTGGCCAATATATCTTCAAAGCTTGGCACCGAATCGCTGTTAAAGACTTTGGTGTGCTCAAATACGCTGAATTTGGAAAGTAACGTCTGTACTTCCTACAAGACGGTACGACGCACTTTGAGTTCATCTCTGTAATATTCTATTTCCATTCGAACGTTTCCGGGATCGTCTCCATCTATTGTGTTGATACTGAGATCCAAAATGACTCGTGTAGCAGTCCAAGAGTCATGGTGAAGGCGTTAATGAAAATGTTCTCCAAGAAGCAGTGCCAAGTAGTCGAAAGCAATCGTTATCATTATCAAAATATCCGTGTTGATCGTGCTAGGGACGTTAAAAATACTTATTCTAGAAATCACACCGACATCCAATTACAAGAAAACAAATGTTTCGTCCGACCATTATTTTCCAATTATTTGCAAGTTATTTTCCAAGAATGACACTGACAGTTGACATATTTTTCTATCTCGTCCCATTTACTACGCGCAAAGGAATTAATTACTTGAATCTGCCATTTCACCTCACAAACGTCATATCGATCATTTAAAAAATTATATTTAATCAATAAAATGATATAAAAATAAAAGAGCTGCATTTCCGTGATCGCTATAATGAATACTATCGGGAAAAAATATAATTTGCCTATCTTCAAAAAACTTTACCTACCCAATTCAGAGTTGACTTTCGGCGCGATTCGGGAAATGAATTAGAGATTCACTAGATATTAAATAGTAAAGATATGTGACGCTCCACGGCAAAAGGTACCTTATGGCGGCCGCAATAATATTGGAGCGGCGTTAATATTTTATATCTACACTTGGATATGTAAGTCATAACTTGTGGAAATCGTTCAAGAGGACGACCAGATTCGCGGAAACGTCAAATTTGACATTTCTACCTTACAAAATATCTTTAAATTATCAATATCGTAACTTCTTGATGTCTAATAGATATCTAATTCATTTTCCGAATCGAGCCTATATATCTAATTCATTTTCCGAATCGAGCCGAATGTCTAAAATTAATGAACCCGATATATAAAAAATAAGAGAAGTACATTAATTTTATTAACAGTATAATTTTCTGTTATAGGAAACTAGTACTGTGTGCTGTATGTATGTACTTATTGTACGAAATTTTTCGCACTATTATTTAATGTTAGTTAAATAATGTTATTTAATATTAATTCAATGTTTATTATATCAACTAACCCCGTACTACACATAAAAGAAAAATTGAAAGTTTGTTTTAAATTTGATCATTATTCAGTAATAGCTGTCAATAGAGTTTAATATTATATCCGCCATAAATGGCTTCGTATGTGGTAAAGAGTTAAAAAAATGTATAAATGTAGTATATTTACATATGTAAGTACAATTAACCTAGTTTATAAGCAACAGACTAACAAATGTGGACTGTATTTGTCTGAATAAAGAAATTATTTATGATTCTTTATTCATCATTTCTCTTAGGCTAGGGTTTTTATAATATGAATATAAAAGTAAAATATAAATTATTTATTATTATTTGTATCTCCTTAGATATCACGGGCCCATAATCCCGGTTTTTTGATAGGCTTGCGTGGGGACACAGATCCAACACGTAGAGGCCCCTTGGAGAGATTATTATTATTATTATTTATTAATTTGGTTTTTCAGGCGCCGTTGGAGCTGTAACTGGTCTCGCTAAAGGCGTCGTCAACGCCACAGCAGCCGTCCTTGAAGGCGCAGGCCTCGGCGGTATTGCCGGCGGAATCAGAGGCCTCGGTGGCCTCTAGGACAACGCTGTAGGCGTCCCGGCTAAGGTGCTCGGAGGCGGCGGTGCAGGCGGCTCCGAGGGTAAGGTTTAAGGCGTAGGCCTCGGCGATGTGGCCGGCGGAATCAGAGGCCTAAGCGGCCTCGAGGATAACGCTGTAGGCGTGTCGGCTAAGGTGCTCGGAGGCGGCGGCGCAGGCGGCTCCGAGGGTAAAAGTGACATTCCATTTCCAACTGCAGCTGCAATACTGTTCATTTACTATGGAAATTGACAATGACAGCGACGCGTTTCCATAGTAAAATGAACAGTGTTGCAGCTGCAGTTGGAAATGGAATGTCACTCTAAGACTAACTTAGAATTTTTGTTTCGACTTGGTTAATTTCAATGGTGAAGCGTAGAATGTCCACTGATGGATCCCAGTCAAGACCACTCTGGCAGCACTGAACATCCGATTGCCCTTTCCGTGACGTGTGAGCAGTATTCTCACGCAGCATGAAGAAAATAAAAGCCATTTGATATTTATCTCCGATTATCTATAGTATTTTTCACATAGCTTGGGTACCGTGAAAGCTACATACAATTTATAACCTTAAAATTTAATGGAAGGATGCATTCC